>NC_080175.1:32191061-32372703 GCF_950295315.1 Erinaceus europaeus
AATCAGCTATCACCAAGCCTGCCCTGAAAGAAGTTCTTAAAGGTCTCCTATAAATAGTCAGACCACCATAAATATGCGGTCTTTCAGAACACTCTAAAAATCTACAAGAATGGAAGCAAAATATCTTCAATCTATGATATCAATAAATGTGGCCTGAATTCACATATTAAAAGGCACAGAGTAGGAAGAAGGATCAGAAAACACAACCCAACTATGTGCTGTCTACAGGAAACCCACCTAACTCAACAAGACAAACACAGACTCAAAGTGAAAGAATGGAAAACTATCATACAAGCCAATGGCCCACAAAAAAAGGGCAGGAACAGCTATAATCATAGCTATAATCATAGCTATAATCATAGACATGATAGACTTTAAAATAAATAAAATTCAAAAACATAGGATGGACACTACTTAATCAAGAGGACTTAACAATTATTAAGATCTATGCACCCAATGAGAAACCATGTAAATAAATCAAACATCTACTGAAAGAGCTACAGCAATATATTAACAACAACACAGTCATGGTAGGGGACTTAATACCCTACTCTCTCAACTTGACAGATCATCCAGGCAAATCAATAAAGACAAAAATAAAAAAATAAAGAAAATCAATAAAGACATGAGGGAGCTAAATAAGGAGACAGATAAACTAGAACTATTGGACATTTTCAGAGTCATTCATCCCAAGGAACTGGAATACACATTTTACTCAAGTCTACATGGGTCATTCTCAAGGATAGAACATATGTTAGGCCACAAAGACAGCACCAACAAATTCAAGAGCATTGAAATCATTCCAAGCATCTTCTCAGACCACAGTAGAATTAAACTAACACTTAACAATCAATAAGATTAGTAATAGTCCCAAAATGTGGAAGCTCAACAGTATACTACTTAAAAACTACTGGGTCAAAGAGGAAATCAAGGAAGAAATCAAAATGTTTTGAGAATTCAATGAAAATGAAGACACAAGCTATCAAAATATTTGGGACACAGCTAAGGCGGTACTGAGAGGGAAGTTCATAGCCATACAAGCACACATTAGGAAATAAGAAAAAGTACAAATAAACAACTTGATTGCAAATCTTAAAGACCTAGAAGAAGAACAACAAAGGAACCCTAAAGCAACCAGAAGGACAGAAATCACTAAAGTTAGGGCAGAATTCAATAACATTGAAAATCAGAAAAACATACAAAAGATCAATGAAAGCAAATGTTGGTTCTTCGAAAGAGTGAACAAAATGGATAAACCTTTAGCCAGACTCACAAAAAAAAAAGGGAGAAGACCCAAGTAAATCGTATCAGAAATGAAAGAGGAGATATCACAGGAGACACCACAGAAATTCAACATATCATGTGAGGCTTCTATGAACAACTCTATGCCACCAAGGTAGAGAAAGTCCTGGACCAGATGGTTTTACAAATGAATTCTACAAAACCTTCAAAGAAGAACTAATACCTCTACTTTTAAAAGTCTTCCAGAAGATTGAAGACACAGAAATATTTCCTGCCAGCTTCTATGAAGCTAACATCACTCTGATACCAAAAACAGACAGGGACACAACCAAAAAAGAAAACTACAGACCAATATCTCTGATTAACATAGATGCTAAAATACTGAACAAAATTCTAGCCAATCGGATACAGTAGTATATTAAAAAGATTGTTCATCATGACCAAATGGGATTTGTCCCAGGCATGCAAGGTTGGTTTAATATATGTAAATCAATCAATGTGATCCACCACATCAACAAAAGCAAGACCAAAAACCACATGGTCATATCAATAGATGCAGAGAAAGCCTTTGACAAAATACAATATCCCTTTATGATCAAAACACTACAAAAATGGGAATAGATGGAAAATTCCTCAAGATAGTGGAGTCTATATATAGCAAACTTATAGCCAACATCATACTCAGTGGTGAAAATCTGGAAGCATTTCCCTTCAGATCAGGTACTAGAGAGGAACTGCCCACTATCACCATTACTATTCAACATAGTGTTGGAAATTCTTGCCATAGCAATCAGGCAGGAGCAAGAAATTAAAGGCATACAGATTGGAAGAGAAGAACTCAAACTCTCCCTGTTTGCAGATGACATGATAATATACATAGAAAAACCTAAGGAATCCAGCAAGAAGCTTTTGGAAATCATCAGGCAATACAGTAAGGTGTCAGGCTACAAAATTAACATTCAAAAATCAGTGGCATTCCTCTATGCAAACACTAAGTTAGAATAAGTTGAAATCCAGAAATCAACTCCTTTTACTATAGCAACAAAACAATAAAATATCTAGGAATAAATCTAACCAAAGAAGTGAAAGACTTGCATACTGAAAATTGTGAGTCACTACTCAAGGAAATTGAAAAAAACACAAAGAAGTGGAAAGATATTCTATGTTCATGGGTTGGAAGAATTAACATCATCAAAATGAATATACTACCCAGAGCCATATATAAATTTAATGCTATCCCTATCAAGATCCCAACCACATTTTTTAGGAGAACAGAACAAATGCTACAAATGTTTATCTGGAACCAAAAAAGACCTAGAATTGCCAAAACAATCTTGAGAAAAAAGAACAGAAATGGAGGCATCACACTCCCAGATATCAAACTGTATTATAGGGCCCTTGTCATCAAAATTGCTTGGTACTGGAACATGAATAGACACACTGACAAGTGGAGTAGAATTGAGAGCCCAGAATTAAGCCCCCATATCAATGGCCATCTAATCTTTGACAAAGGGGCTCAGACTATTAAATGGGGAAAGCAGAGTCTCTTCAACAAATAGTGTTGGAAAAAATGGGTTGAAACATGCAGAAGAATGAAACTGAACCACTATATTTCACCAAACACTAAAGCAAATTCCAAGTGGATCAAGGACTTGGATAGTAGACCAAGAACTATCAGATACTTACAGGAAAATATTGGCAGAACTTTTTTCCACATAAATTTAAAGACATCTTCAATGAAATGAATCCAATTACAAAGAAGACTAAGGCAAGTATAAACCTATGGGACTACATCAAATTAAAAGCTTCTGCACAACAAAAGAAACTACTACCCAAACCAAAAGACCCTTCACAGAATGGATGAAGATCTTACATGCTATACATCAGACAAGAGTTTAATAACCAAAATATATAAAGAGCTTGCCAGACTCAACAACAAGAAAACAGTAATCTCATCCAAAAATGGGGAGAGGACATGGGCAGAATATTCACCACAGAAGAGATCCAAAAGGCTGAGAAGCACATGAAAAAATGCTCCAAGTGTCTGATTGTCAGAGAAATGCAAATAAAGACAACAATGAGATACCACTTCACTCCTGTGAGAATATCATACATCAGAAAAGGTAACAGCAGCAAATGCTGGAGAGGGTGTGGGGTCAAAGGAACCCTCCTGCACTGCTAGTGGGAATATAAATTGGTCTAACCTCTGTGAAGAAGCTATAGGATATATGTTCTATAGAATATTACTCTGTGATCAAAAAAGATAATATTATGTCCCTTGGGACAAAATGGATGACTGGATATGATGTCACATCTCCTGGTATACTCCTCTGTATTATCAGATATTGTCTTTTCCAACACAAACACTTCTTTCTGTCCTTCCAAATTAAAAAAAAAAGGCCACTGTGACAGTGGAGTTGCCCTGCAAGGGGAAAAACTTATTAAAAGTTATTAATGATAGGGGGCCAGGCAATAGCACAGCAGGTTAAGCGCACATGACATGAAGCACAAGGACCTGTGTAAGGATCCCGGTTCAAGCCCGTGGCTCCCCACCTGCAGTGTGTGTGTGGGGGGGTCACTTCACAAGGTGAAGCAGGTCTTCAGGTGTCTATCTTTCTCTCCCCTTCTCTGTCTTCCTCTCTTCTCTCAATTTCTCTCTGTCCTATCCAACAATAACTACAAGGGCAACAAAATGGAAAACATGACCTCCAGGAGCACTGAATTCGAAGTTCAGGCACCGGGCCCCAGTGATAACCATGGAGACAAAAAAATAATAATTATTATTATAAAGGGAGAGGAAGGAGAGAGGACAGACTCAGAGCACATCTCTGGCATAAACATTTCTAGAAATAAAACTAAGGACCTCATGTTTGAAGGCCCAGCACTTTATCCATTGTGACACATCCCAGGTCACAAGATGTTTAGTTCTTTAACATGCTGAGCATGATATCAATGGAATTTTCTTCTTTGAAGTGCATAGAGACATTCATCTTGGAAGTCCACAGGTCTGGAAACCAGGACCTCAAAAATGGAGTTGATATGGAGAGATGATCTGACTCAGGAATAAATTCTGTAGTTAGGATTTGTGAATTTAAGACATATGTTTGTTATTGTTAAAGCTTGTTTTTGACAAGAGATCACAGTACTGGTGAGTTTAGGGCACAAGGTGGTGTTGGATATAGCACCTGGATCTGTGGGACCCCAGGCATGCATGTCTTGTGCTCTAACACTAAGATATATACCCACCCCCCACCCCAGATTTTATCAGGAATGGCACTTTTCTGTACAGGGGGGGATGCAATTTTGAATGTGGACTGTGAAATTCTTACCTGTGCAAGATGTTGTACATTTTTATACTTATAGCAACCAGAATACTTGTTCCATCCCTAATCACACTGAGATATACCCTATGCTCCATTCCAGACATTCCAGAGACTTCCATAGAGACAGGAATACAGCTTCAGCTAGGCTGGAGCTGAGACACGTGATCAATGAGGTGATCAAACAATATTTTAAAGTCTAGGCATAAAGTGAATTGTTGTTTATGTAATATTTCACACTTGAAGTGAATAGCCAAAGAATGTCGGGCTGAGCTTCACTGACGGGAGACAGACGACCAGGGACTCATGGTTGAGCTGTAGGCAGTATCTCTTTATTCATGCAGGATGCAGCACAATCTAAGCTGAGCTAAGCTAAACTAAAGGTAAAATAAAACTCACAATGCTGTCTTTATATATACTTGCCAAGTAGGGTGGAAACAGGATGTGACATAGAGAGGGTGGAGAGAAAAGTGACTGGTGAAAATCAGAGTGTGACAAGGAGGGGGTGGAACAGGCGAGAATCCTATCACTGAAGCACCAATGCCCTGGAGGGAGGGTGGTACTTGTTAACAGTGGTTATGTAAATAGAATGAAGTGATTATGTAAATAGAATAGTGTTAGGCAGGGGGGATTTAAACCAAATGAAACAGAAGGGGTCTCATACATACCAACAAAAGAACTTCTGAAATGAACACCAGTGATAATTCATTATGCAGGGCCAATGAAATAGTACACTTGGATAGTGTTTTGCTTTGCCATGGACATGACCCAGATTGGAGCACCAGTCCCTAACCTCATTGAAGGAAGTTTCAATACTGTGGTTTCCTTCATGTTCTCTGACATCCTGCCACACTCATTACATTTCTAAGGTTTCTTTCCAGTATGGATATGCTTCTGACTCCAGGGGCATTGTAAAATCTTTAACCTACACATTGAATTTGTAAAGTTTCTCTCCAGAATAATTTCTTGTATGTTAAGTGAGATTTGAACACTCAGAAAAGGCTCTGCTATATTCACTACATTTATAGGGTTTCTTTCCAGTATGAATTCACTAATGACCCAGAGGTATGAGCAGATCATAAAATCCTTACCACATGGATGAGACTTATGTAGCTTATCTCCAGTGTGGATTCATTGATCTCCTGTGAGATTTGAGAGTATGTTAAAAAGTTTTATGGGGTGGGGGCGGAGGTAGATAGCATAATGATTATGCAAAAAGACTCTCACACCTGAGGCTCCAAAGTCTCAGGTTCAATCCCCCACACCACTATAAACCAGAACTGAGCAGTGCTTGGATTAAAAAAATAAAAATTAAAAAAAGGTTTTACCACATTTGTTGAATGTATAAGGCCTTTACTCAGAATAATTTTTTTTATGACTAGCTAAGATTGAGAAATAGCTAAAAATTTACCTATAGTTACCACATTTGGGAGATTTTTCTCTGATAGGTATCTTCTGATGTTGTGGAAGCAGTGTAGGTATATAAAAACCTTCTGATAGTTATCATAAAAACTTAATTTGATGCAAGGAATGATTTCTTCAAGTGGTGAAGCAGAGGAGAGATTTCTGATATCTTCTTAATTGGTTACATTCATCAAATTTTCTCTTCAGTTTGAGAACTCAGCAGTTCTGCTAAATGTAGATGAAAACCCAAGTCAAACATATTTCCAAACATTTCATATACTAGTCTCCCCAAGAGCCCACATTATATTTTAGTTCTTTATTCCTAGTCTACAAGTTGTCATGTTTATAATACTGAGACATACTTCTTACAGAAGCATTCTGTTTTATAAAGGAATCATTGCAGGATTTACTATGTTATTGATTCATTGAAGTGGGATTCTTAGTAAATGTTGCAGTCACTCCTTCAGAGTTTTTCTTGGCATTCCAACTGACTGTTAAACTCATTTATATTTCACTGAACTTCCATGAATTCAAAATTATCACTCAGAAGTTTTTCCAAAATTCAATGTTTGGAAGGATATATATTCCTTTTTTTTTTTTTAACTTCACAGGACAAAGAAAAATTGAGAGGAATAGTGAAATAGAGAGGGAGAGAGAAAGGTTGTCTGGGAGGTGACGTAGTGGATAAAGCATTGGATTCTCAACTATGAGGTCCTAAGTTCGATCCCCAGCAGCATATGTACTACAATGATGCCTGGTTCTTCTTCTCCTCCTATCTTTCACGTGAATAAATAAATAAATTCTTTGAGAGAGAGAGAAAGAGAGAGACCTGAAGATCTGCTTGACTTCTCTTGAGGTATCCCCACTGCAGGAGGGGAATGAGGGCTCAAACCCAGGTCCTTGGGCATGGTAATATGCTTAACTGGGAGCACCATTGCCTGGTCTCCCAGAATCTTCTATTATTAATGTTTGCTTTTCATGATAATTTATTTTTTCACATATCTAGTATACATATGTCTGTAAGATATAAGTATAAATATCATAGTTTCTCTTAAGGGTTGGAAGATGGAGTGTTTTTAATTAAAAACATAGTTGTAACTCAAAAGTAACACTTATAATAAGCAGAGTGATCAAACTTCTCAACTATGCTTTGCAAATGTTTAAAAGCACAAAGAAAATAAAACTCAGTAAAGAAACGGTCAGTACATGTAATTCAAGTGATTTTCAGGAAAGGCTGTTTTCAAATTCTCTGTGACAATGTTGGCATGGGGCATGAGTGAGGTCTAACGACGTTAGTAAAAACAACAGCTAAGTTAGAAGCAAGTTTTGGTAGTTCCAGATCCATGAAGGAGGTAGCTGTGCAGAGCCAATCAGCAATGGAAGAAATCAGGTGATCCAGGAGGCAGTGCAATGGGTAAAGCATTGGGCTCTTAAGCATGTGGCACTGAATTTGATCCCGCATACCACTTCTGTCAGAGTGATGCTCTGTCATTGGGATCTTGATATGTACTGCATTAAAACTGTAGGTTGCTAGGGTCCTGGTGTTGGCACAGCCCATTAAGCACACACATTACCATGCAGAAGGATTGAGGTTCAAGCTCCCAGCTTACACCTGCAGAAAGGAAGCTTCACAAGTGGTGAAGCAGGTCTGAAGATGTCTGTCTTTTCTCTCCCTTTCTCCCCCTCCCCCTCTCAATTTCTCTTTGTTCTCTCTAATAAAATAGGAAGGAAAGAAAAAAAGAAGCAGATGACTGCTGGAACTGGTAGATTAGTCATGCAGGTACCAAGCTACAGCAATAACCCTGGTGACAAAAAAAAAAAAAAAAAAGCAAGCAGAAGAGTCCTACTGGGAAGGCAGTCAGGGAGCTGGAGGCTGAGAATTTAGAAGGGGCTCAGGTAGAGACAGAAGTATGATTGAAAGGACAACAAATTCAGCCCCCTGCACCACCATGAGCCAGAGTTGAGCAGTGCTCTGGTCTCTCTGTATCTTTCTCTATTTAAGATAAAATAAATGAAACCTTTTCAAAAAAGAAAGAAGAAATCCTGAGAGCCCTATAACTTGCACCAAGAATGTCAGGACCAGAACAAGGGTGTGTCCCAAAAGGTGAAAGAAGAGAACTGGGGACACAGAGGTGACTACAGAAACATTCAGACCTGGGGACAGGTGGGCTAAACAGAGTCCATGAAGCTGACAGATGCCTGGTCATCTGAGCACAAAGATATGCACCAGCAACCAGGTCAGTGCAGCTCTAAAGTGCAGCTGGTGATAAAATCCACATGTAATAGGTGACTAGGAGGAATGCAGGTCAGGTCAGTGTCCCTAGTCTTACCATGTGCGCTTAACCTGCTGCGCTACTGCCCGCCCCCCTTAATGTCACTAGTCTTTCCTCAGACTTCTCCCAGAAAGTTCAGGCCAGGAGGATGGGATGTGACATTCAAAATGCTCAAAGAGGAAGTTGGGCGGTAGTGCAGTGGGTTAAGCGAACGTGGTGCAAAGTGCAAGGACAGGCTAAGGATCCCGGTTTGAGCCCCCAGCTCCCCACCTGCAGGGGAGTCGCTTCACAAGTGGTGAAGCAGGTCTGCAGGTATCTGTCTTTCTCTTCCCCTCTCTGTCTTCCCCTCCTCTCTCCATTTCTCTCTGTCCTATCCAACAACGATAACAACAATAAAACAAGGGCAACAAAAGAATAAAATAAATAAATTTTTTTTTAAAAAAAAAAAAAGCTCACAGACAGAAACTGCCAGCCAAGAACATGGCACCTGGCAGATCTCCCTGTCGTACATCAGGAGAAACGCAGACCTTCCTGACCAACAGAAGCTACAGGAGTTCACTGCCATAAGACTTCCCCAGTAAGATGTGGGTGGAGCTCCTTTCTATCAAAAATGCTAGCCTGCAAAGAATCAGGCAATCAAGACATGATGCCAGGAATAACAGTCCAGATGGCAGTGACCATCACAGATCAGTAATCTGCCTACACATGTGCAGAGTTTAGCAAGCACACAGCAGTGACAGGATGGTGACAACACAGAGCCCAACTAACTATAGGTGCCTGCTGCCTGTGGGAAACCCAATTAAGCTACAGAGACAAACTCAGACTTAGAACTGGTGAATACACCAACCAAGGTGATATTACACAACCATGAGAAAGAAGAGAGAGAGACCTGCAGTATGCCTCCACTGCTTGTAAAGCTTCCTCTGTAGGTGAGACATGGGAGCATGAACTTGAGTCAAGAAAGAACTACAAAATATATTTGCAACCTAGTAAACACAGGCACATAACTAGTTTTATTTTTCAATATTAAAATGCCAAGGTATAAATCATTTTAAAAAAGAAAACCCATAAGAACCATTTTTGTTTTTAGAGTTAAAAGGTCTTGCTCTGGACTGTTTATTTAAACTTGACTGGGCTTCCCAGCCCTGGCTCCACAACTAAAGGCAGCTTCATCTAAAAGCCCCAGCTTTTAGAACTGTCTTTGCTTGAGACACAGAATGCTACTCATGGCAGCAAAGACTGATTCTCAGACAGAGAACTCAGGAAACAACAGCACTGAACCTAGGCACCAAGTTTGCCTCAAACTGTCCTTCTAAGAATGAATCTCAGCCACCCCCACCCACTCAGATTCAAACTTTTTGCATCAGGATTTTCTTGCTCAAGAAATGATTTTTTTTAAACACTAGAAGTAAAACAAAACAAACAAAAGGGCCTGTATCTCTATGCAAAACTGGAAACAATAAGGTTTGTCTTGAAAGTAACCCTGTGAGCACTTTTGCCCCAGGAAGATTCATGGAAACCACTAAATACAAAAGCCATGGACCCAGGAAAGCCTGGGAAGGTCAATCAGGTGACATTAAGCCAGGAAAGCCTTGGAAGGGGGACAGGCAGAGCAGTGATGAGCTGGGAAGCTCAGACCATCCAAGCAGAAGGGCCTACTTTCCACATCAGGCCTGGCCCCTGCTTATGGCAGGTGGCCTCAGCCTATGCCCTCACACCCTCCCTGCCCTCCCTCAGCTCTGCTCCAGCAGGTTTCTCCACCCAGGAGGCTGCTCCTCTCCTCACCCAGATTCCTCCGGTGCCCTGGGGGAGCCAGTTCTTAGGCACCTGTGAACATTGCTTGTCAGGTGTTGGGGTTGGGAGTGACAGTTTCCATGCCTGCAGGGTATATTACTCAGCTACAGAGCCACATTTATTTTGACAAATCACTAGTAAGATGACCTGCAAACAGAGTGGAGCCATAAGGTTGTTATCTGTGATACTGTTTAAATAGACCACTTAGTGACTGCTTGAATTATTGAGACAGGGGCTGTGAAGATTAGTGAGTAACCAAACCATGGCCTCACACATGCAGGTTCAGTGCTCTGGCTCTGAGCCTTGTCCAGGTCTTGGTCTGCAAAGTCAAGTCAAATTCCAACTCTTCCAGAAAGGGACAAAACTCCCACAACTGCTCTGCTTTATCTGCCCAGGAAATGGATCTTGGGAGCGCATAAAAATATCAGCATGTGCTCTCCAGCCCGAGGGAGATCACAGACACTAAAATATTTTTGATAACTGAATAAGATCTGGAAAATTTGAATATGGAAAAGCTCTCACCTTTTCGATAAGGGCGTCCCAGTTTGGCCTTATAGAACCTCCCAGGTAGTTTCCTGCACTGTGCTCTCCCCTGTGCTTTGTTCTTTCTCCTCCTCCTCCTCCTCCTCCTTCTTTTTAAAAATATTTTATTTATTTATTAATGAGAAAGATAGGAGGATACAGAAAGAACCAAACATCACTCTGGCACATGTGCTGCCAGGGATCAAACTCAGGACCTCCTGCTTGAGAGTCCAAAGCTTTATCACTGCACCACCTCCCAGACCACTCTTTTTTTTTTTTTTAATATTGTATTTATTTACTGTATAGAGAAAGAGAAATTGAGAAGAAAGGAGGGAGGGAGAGAGAGAGAGAGAGACCTACAGCACTGTGTCACTGTGCGGAAGTTCCTCCCGCCCTCATGGGTGGGGACCTGGGGCTTGAACTCAGGTCCTTGAACAAGGTAACATGTGTGCTTTATCAGGTGTGCCACCACCAGGCTCTGAAACAGTGGAGTGTTCTTAACGATTTGGTGGGAAGGAAGTCAATTCCAGCAGAGGAGGCCTCATTACCAAGGTGTGCACCGGGATCAAGCATCAGGCACAGGAGAGCACTTGCACAAGGGAAGCTTCACAAGAGGAGGAGCGGTGTTTGGCATCTGTTGTTCTCTCCTGTCTCCATCTCCCCCTTACCATTTCCCCATCTGACTAACATTCTCTGTCTCAATAAAGGGAAAGGAGTGAGTCCTATCTAGTAGGATCTTCTAGGAACCAAATTCCATAAATATAGGAATGCTAAATAAGTAAGTAAATAAATAATAACATTTACTGACATCAACTCATTCAATACTTCAAAAGGTAAGGAAGTTTTTTTCCTGAATAGTTTGTGTAAGTCACATGTTAAATTCTTCTTTATAAATATTCTGTGTTCTCAATTGTGCACAGGTGGACAGAAAGTCTGGATAGCAGTACTTTGCTGCTTCCTTGTGGACTCACTGCAGAGTGCATCTGAATAGAGAGAAATAGTTCCAAACCCCAAGCAGGCAGTAATAATTATACCTTTAACACAATGGAAAAGATAATAGAGCTACAGGTGAGGTGGCATGTTGGTGAAGGGCAGGCCTTGAATGTCTGAGGGCACTCACACTCGGCCCTGCCTCTGCCTGCTGGGCTAGTGCTCTAGACCCCTGTCCTCTCAGTGTATTAATATGGAGAATTGGGAATGAAGGGATACACATTCAAGGTAGTAACTATGGACTGCACAGAAAAAGAGAAAAATTCTGAGATTATGGCTAGGTCACTAAATAAATCAGAGAGCAGTGTTCTCAGGGGAAAGGTCCCTTGTGTACTCACTTTAATCTGGAGGAGAGCCTGAGAGACTATATATATTGTCATTTAGCCATTGTACAATTGAAGCAGTCACTTCAGTTGTTTTGAAAAAAAATATCTCCTTGTCTTAAAGAAAGAAGAAGAAAAAAAGATAATGAACCTCAGTGTCCTATGTTGTTCCATAAAATTATCTATAAATAAGGCTTTTGACAAGCTGACAAGATAGCAACAGCCAGTGAAAACCCCTAGGATTAAGTCATTTACAAGGCAAAAACTTAAGTCAGTTTCTCACCATTCTGCATATCAAAAGATGAGGCTTCACATCTGGCCACTGACTGGAGGCCATGGCAGAGCAATCTACCCCCTGATAGCAGTGTAGCTGCTGACACATTCTTTCACCCAGTCTCCTACAGACACAATTTTCACTGAAACATATGTAACTAAGGCACTCCTGCCTAGCAGCATGCAGTTAGCTTTCTCTTTGCTGAGAGGCCTCCCTCTGTCTTACCTGTGAGGCAGATGGTTCCTTTTACTATCCTCCTATCTCCTTTTTGTGACCATTTCTTAACTTGTTTATTCCAATAAACTTTATAAAACCTTTGTAATTGCCTCATTCTTTCTCCCTGATACCCTGTGCATCATTGGTCAGAATAAGGCAAAATATGCCATCACTCTAGATGCAGGCAATCTAAAGTCAAGAGGTTAGCAAATTGGGTGTCAGTCAAGAATCCAGAATTCCTTCACACAGACCCATGACCTGTTGTGTCTAAGTAGACAGAAAGCACCTACTTTTGCCTACTATGGACTCTGACCTTGCGTTTTGTGCTAGTACTCTGTGCTTTCATTCTTCATGGGCAGGGCAGGGTTTTGTTTGTTTGTTTTGTATAAATCCAACTGCATTAGTTCTTTCATGGTCAGAGATATGATATGGTCAACTATTATTTCTTTTTTTTAACTTTTTAAAAAAATATTTATGTATTTCCTTTTGGTTACCCTTGTTGTTTTTATTGCGGTAGTAGTTATTGTTGTTGTTGATGTCATCATTGTTGGATAAGACAGAGAGAAATGGAGAGAGGAGGGGAAGACAGAGGCGGGAGAGAAAGACAGACACCTGCAGACCTGCTTCACCGCCTGTGAGTGACTCCCCTGCAGGTGGGAAGCCGGGGGCTCTAACTGGGATCCTCACGCAGGTCCTTGCGCTTTGCGCCATGTGGGCTTAACCCGCTGTGCTACTGCCAGATTCCCGGATTGACTATTATTTCTATAACTATCTATATTTATATATACTTGCCCGTTTTTTTCTGTGGTCCTGCTTTTTCTTCCTTTCTAAGTCACACCTACTAATTCTGAGTGTCCTTCCCCCATCTTTTTTTTTTCTTTTCATCTGGGTCCTGATAGAATTAGAGTTTATAGCCCTCTGGTCATTTCTCTTATCATTTGCCCATCTGAGGGTATGCCCCTTGGACTTTTTAATGCCTATGACTACATACTTTGTACTTTACATGTTGTTGGTAGTGGCCTAATTTTTGTATTTTTTAATTATCTTTTTATTTATTTATTGGATAGAGACAGCCAGAAATCAAGAGGGAAGAGAGTGACAGAGTGGGAAAGAGGCAGAGACACACCTGCAACACTGCTTTGCCACTCACAAAGCTTTCCCACTACAGATGGAAACTGGGAGATCAAACCTGGGTCCTTGTGCATTGTAACATGGCATTCAACAAGGTGAGCCACCACCTGGCCCTGGTAATGGCATAATTTTCCCCCTCATATGACCTAAAATTTTTCATTCTTTTCACATATGCATGGTTTAAAACATTGTTTATTATGCTAGATATAATGAGGGAGGATAAAGAGAACAGAACATTGTTTGTCTCTGGTATAAGGTGATACTGGGCATGGAATCTATAGCCTCTGGAGCCACAAAACTGCCAGATTTTTACCAGACACCTCTCTCTTCAGTCAGTTCTCTCTCTCTCTCTCTCTCTCTCTCTCTCTCTCTCAAATTCAAGATCTACTGTCTTTGGGGCCAGCCATAGTTGACCCAGTAGAGTGCACACTTTACTATGTACTAGGACCTGTGTTTAAATACTAAGTGCCACATAGGATTACCAGTACAGCAGAAGTGTCCTGAATGGTGAGATGGTGTTGAAGTGTGCCTCCTCTCTGTCCATTAAAGATGGATATAGAAAGAGAGACACCTACAGTACTGCTCCACCACTGGTGAAGCTTCCTGTCCTTCCCCTACTCTTTTCAATCTATCTGTATATCTTTTGTGTAAAAACACTCTCTCTCTTCTTCACAAGTCAAATTACTGTCAATAAAAAAGAGAGAATAAGAGACTATACACAGGGATATGCAAATGAAGTGTTGGTGTCTGAAGTGGGATCAAGAATTGACAGGTGAAGGGCTTGTCCTTGGGCCAGCAATCACACACTGGGCTTCAATATTTCAAAGGTGAGCATAGTGCCTGGGGTCAGGGTGGACACCACGTGAGCAGGAGTGCTTCAAAAGGATTCATTCAAGAAGGGCAAACGCTAGAAGAAGAAGCTGTTGACCCAGTAAGACTCTTAGTTGTCGTCCTTATTTATACAAACATCTTTGGTGTCCCAGAAGGTGGTGCAGTGTATAGGACCTTGGACTGTTACAGCTATAATCCTCAGACTTTGTCTGGCTTTCTATGAGCAAGAAAGGCTCTGGCTCTCTCTCTTTCTCCCCGCTCTCTATCATTCACTGTCTGATGAGATGATAAATATATCTAACATTTTACATCACAAAGTGATGTGATTTTGAAATTATATTTGTTTATCTTGGGTAAAGACAAGGAGCTCTGTGCCCAGCACTGTAAATCTACTGCTCTTTATGAACATTTTTTTCATTATTTTCCTTTTTTTAAATTTGATAAGACAGATAGGTTACACAGGCTCCTGTGCTAAATGAGAATGTATATGGGCCCTGGGTCAGATTGATGGGGTAAATAGTTAGTAGTATTTATATACTTACTTCATGTTTAAGAGCTACTCTCTAACCTAATCCAGTTTCCTAGTCCTATTCTCAAATTTGACCACATCTTTCCAGACAATATTTTTAGTCCACCTGCATATTAGCTATCAAGCTCAAACAAAAATTATTAAAGTCATGGGCGCTTTGGGACATACCTAAAATAGACTTCCTGGCTTCTCTCTACCCTAGCATCCCTATTCTCATCGGTTCTATTCCTACTTCTTGGCTCCTTTTTATTGTTTAATTTTATTGTTTTGTCTTGCTTTTTATCCACCTTTCAGCAACCAAGTTGCAGATGCTACTATGATTCCATCCTGATTTCCCTGGGCAGATGATCTCACCAGTGTATTCTGGAACCTCACCTCTCCAGAGCCCTACCTCACTAGGGAAAGATAGAAACAGGCTGGGGGTATGGGTGGACTTACCAATGCCCATGTCCAGTGGAGAAGCAATTACAGAAGCCAGAATTCTCATCTCCTGCACTCCCAAAAGAATGCTGGGGAGAAATGTTAGAGGAAGATGACCAGAGGACTCTGAACTACAATGCCATCAGGACCCAGAGAAGAAGGAGGAGGAGGAGAAGGAGGAGAAGAAGGAGGAGAAGGAGGGAAGGGTATTTGGGAGTAGTAATAGGTGTAGAAGTGACTTAAAATGGAAGAGAAGTGCTATAGAAAAAAAAGAGCAAATATAGACAGATAGTTATAGAAATAATAGTCGACCCTTGGAAGAACCACTACAATTTCCAACGGAGGGAAGGGGGACACAGAACTCTGGTGGAGGAACAGTATGGAATTATAACCCTGTTATTTTGTATTTTTGTATATCACTAATAAAAATGAAAGAAAAAAAGGACATTCAGAAGTAGCAATAGGTATATGTGTGAATTAGAAAGGAAAAGAATCAGAACCATTAAAAAAGGGCAAATATATATAAATATAGTCATAGAAATAATAGTTAACTCATATCTGTGACCTTGTGACATTCGAATCTGCAGCTTCCAATGGAGAAAATGGGGATACAGAACTCTGGTGATGGGAATGGTATGGAATTATAGCCCTGTTATCTCACAATTATTAAATCACTAATGACTGATGCAGTCTCACTAAAAGTGTATTCTATGTCTACAAGGAGGTGATAATACAGCAGTGACATTTGTTTGCAAGAAATGCTCTGCTTCTCTCTCTCTGTTGCTGGCTAATGAGACAATAAATAAAATCTGTGTCATTTTACATCATAAACTGAAGTAATTTAGAAAATGGACTTGACAGTTGCTTAGTGCCAGAGCAATGGGCACTCTATACAGCAGGAGCAGAGTTTTGCACACAGCCAAGGGAAGTGGGCCATGCTCTCCTCTTTTTCCACAGATCTGAAGAGTCTACATTATGCATATTGCACATGAATTTACTCTTTTCAAAAGGAAAAAAAATTCTGTATTTAGCCAAGGAAGTAAAGAGAGGCCATAGTAGATGTTAGGCATAGATAGGGCAAGAAAGGAATCTGCGACTCTCAGGTGTAAGAATGGTTTTCCTATGTAGAGCCACCTCCTTGGCTGCTCCATTCTTGACATGAATGAACAAGTATATAGAGAGTAATAATTAAAAAAATAATCTTGGTTCAGAGGAGGCACCATAAGTATTCAAAAGATTTTCATACTTGGGACTTCAAGCTATCAGGTTAATCCCCAGTACCACTGTAAGTCAGAACTGAGCAGTGATCTGGTGTTCCTTTGTCTTTCTGTTTCTATCTCTCTTATTAAAATAAATTGAAGGAGATATTTAGAAAAGTAAATATGATGTTTCCACTGGTATAGTCTCAAATAAGGTGCATTGTACTCTGTTCCCATGAGGCAGGAACATAACACAGCAGTGTTCACTGTTTGTGAGCCTCTCTCCCAAATGAACCACTCCTTTGTATTGCTCATGTGCTCATATTTATGTATGTATCCAGTCAGTTCACAGGACCCTTTTCTTTTCTTTTTCATATTTTCTTTTTTTATTCTTAGAGAGAGATACAGAGATACAGACAGACACCAAAGCAGTGCTCAGCTCTGGTTTATGGTGGTGCTGGGGATTAAACCCATGAGCCCCCAGCCTCAGTGCTGGAGATTGAACCTGTGAGCTCAGAGCCTCCAGCAGGAATGTCTGTTTCAGAATCATTATGCTGTCATCTCTCCAGCCCCAAAGGATCTTTTTCTCTAAGCCTCTTTCACTACAGGAGTTAAGGAGCATGTAAATGTAAACCTCTGAACTTCCCAACTTGGCCACCATCAATCTTGTGAGCGGCACAACTGGGCACACTGAACACAATTGTTTAGATGCAGTGTTTTCTTCATTTGTCTGCCTCTGGGGCCCCAGCAGTTCAGAGTCAGGCTCTGGATGGGTTTCTGGGGTAGGAGTGCACTGTGGGGGTGCTTTTGCTTTGTGGAGGGGTAGAGGTCCCTGATGAGGCCAGTGGGAGAGTCACAGTTGCAGGTTTGGCATGAGTCCTGTGCTCCAGAGATCTATGGTATCTGTGGGCATCTGGTGGGACTACTATGGGAGGTTGTCTGTCCCTTGCTTATTAATGTTTATTTGTTTATTATTTGGATAGTATTTATGGCTACTGATTTAATGATGGGCTACAAAATTATAAGATTTTTAGGCATATAGATTTATATATGTGTAAGTCAAGCATCCTCCACCAAAGTCCTATGCCTCCCCACCCTCTTTAAAACCACAGAAATACTCACAAACTGTAAGAGACAGTTCAGTTGTTTTTTTGTTGTTGGAGATTTATTCACTTTGGTCATGTAAGTCCCACTGTATGCAGTATTATCTAGTACTCATCTTTCACTTATTAGCTTAGCACAGTCACCTCCAGTTCCATCTGTTTTGTTTAAATAATGATGTTTCAGATTTTTTTCATTGCTGGGTTAAATTCCATTGTATCCTTGCTGATTTAATTTTATTCTTTTTAAACAAATATATTTTTATTTAATACTGAAGAGAAATTGAGAGGGAAAGGAGAGATAGAGAGGTAGAGAGACAAAGAGAGACCTGCAGCCCTGTTTTACCACTTGTGAAGCTTTCTTCCTGCAGGTGGGGGACCAGGGGCTTGAACTTGCATCCTTGCACACTGTAATGTGTGAAGCCTCTGGCATAACCATTTCTATGTACTGGTATAATTAATATATTACACACACACACACACACACACACACACACACACACACACACACACACACACACACACAGACTTTTTTTTTTCTTTTTCCTTAATGTGATGCTGAGTGGAGATGGCTCACTCTTTCTGTACCTTGAACAAGTCAGGTCTAAAAGCCGGGGGGGGGAAGCTGCCTTTTATTGAAGTCACTTTTTCTTTTGAGGGTGAGAGGGAGAGGGAGAGGAAGAAGAAGAGAGAGAGAGACCCCAAGATCAAATCTTCCTTCAATGCAGTAGGGCCTGGGCTGGACCTGAGTGGTGCACCTGAAATAGCAACACTGAGATTTTCCTGGCCCGGAAGGGTTTTTTTTTTTTCCTCCACTACAAATCTACTGCTCCTACAGGCTATTTTTTTCTTTTGTTGCCCTTGTTGTTCATCGGACAGAGAGAAATGGAGAGAGGAGGAGAAGACAAAGAGGGGGAGAGAAAGACACCTGCAGACCTGCTTCACCGCTTGTGAAGTGACCAGCCTGCAGGTGGGGTGCTGGAGTCTCGAACCAGGATCTTTTTTTTTTTTGAAAATATTGTTTTAGTATCTTTATTTATTGGATATAGACAGCTAGAAATCTAAAGGGAAGGGGGAGGTAGGGAGAGAGACAGGGAGATACCTGCAACACTGCTTCACCGCTCGCAAAGATTTCCCTCTGCAGGTGGGGACTGAGGGTCGAACCAGGATCCTTATGCTGGTCCTTGTGCTTGGCGTCATGTGCTCTTAACCTGCTGCGCTGCTGCCGGACCCCCATGTTTGTTTGTTTTTAGCTGTCTTGCCTTCTTGCTCTTTTTTTTTCAGAGGTAGAATTCATTATTTGTAGATAAGCCAAGGCTAAAGCATGGCCTGAGGGCAACCTGAGCAAGTTAAAAAACACAATCCAAAGCCAAGGCTGAAAGCTAACTGGGGTGAAAACATTTTTTGAACTCATGGATTTACTTAAAATATATATATACATGCTTTGAAATTAAAGTCTTGAAAAAGTAAGTTGTGTGAGCTGGAGGTGGTACAGTGAGTACTGTGCTGGACTTGGAAGCATGAGGTTCTGAGTTTGATTCCTGGTATTCCATGTGCCAGAGTGATGCTCTAGTGTTCTCTCTCATTCTTTCTCTCTCCTTCACTCCCTCCCTCCTCCCCTCTCTCCCTCTTTCCTGCTTAAAATTAATAAATAAATATTTAAAAAATGTTAAAAACATGTTGGGGGCTGTTGAGATAGCATGATTATGGAAAAGGACTTTCTTGAAGCTCTGAGGTCCCCAGTTCCCCTTCTAGTACCCTTGTTTTTATTTATATTTCTTTCTGTCATTAATAAAAACAAATAAAAATGTTAATACAAAATATACATAAAATGAAAATTACTCTTAAATTAAAAAATAAGTTGGTTATATGTGTTCCCTACATTGCTAATAATGCATGCTATTAAAATCATGCAAGCAGCAGCTATGCTTCTCTCCTCTCCCCGGTCAACTAGGAATAGCAAAGAAGATCACCTGAGAAAGCAACATGACTAGGTCCACTTTGGGAAGCCACCAAGTCATGGTGAGTGTAAAAACATGTGGCTCGTGGACAGAGAGGGGCCTAAGGAGAGATGCCTGAGGCTAAAAGCCTGTATCCACTGGGGAGCGACTGGTAACAGTCCAGCAGCTTGCCAGTTGAGGCGCTACCTCCAGTTTGAGTTTTATCAACCAAGTGCTGAAGGGAAGAGAAGATTCCCTAAGGCTCACCAAATGGAACTGTGGGGAGTCGGGCAGTAGCGCAATAGGTTAAGCGCACATGGTGCAAAGTGCAAGGACCTGCAGAAGGAAACCCACTTCAAGCCCCTGGCTCCCCACCTGCAGGGGAGTCGCTTCACAGGCAGTGAAGCAGGCTTGCAGGTGTCTATCTTTCTCTCCCTCTCTCTGTCTTCCCCTCCTCTCTCCATTTCTCTCTGTCCTATCCAACAACAATGACATCAATAACAAGAAGAATAACTACAACAATAAAACAACAAGGGCAACAGAAGGGAACAAATAAATATATATTAACAAATGGAACTGTACATCTCCATTGCTACTGTCAATGGAGGCTGGAGCAGCAGCTGGGAGGTTCTGTGCTGCCAGGGAGAGGGGTGGAGTGGGGTGGGGGGGTGGGGTGGGCTGAGAACTGACCAGGAAATATAAGAAATTTTTATTTCTAGCCCAACTATTCTTGTGAAATGAGGCTCCTAGCAGGCCTTTCACTGCCAATTTCATCTAAACATATAACATCCATACTCTGGAAGTAATTTTTACTCTAGAGCTGAATTTTTATGATGAAACTATTGCAAAACACAATGTGATTGAGATGTCTTCCTTTGATTAGTAGACTATCCTCTTTAAAAAAAAATGAACCTTATCAAAGTAAGGACTACAAAAGCTGAATAAGGGCAAGAGACTGGCACACTTTAACGATGACTCTATACTCACTATCAGGCTACACCATCAGCTGGGGCCCTAGTCAGGGACCCCTGAGATTCCCAAACAGACATGATGGGCCAGCCTAGACCTCGAATAAATCCCTCTCTCCATCGTTACTGGTCATTTCTAACAGTAACAACACAATAGACCCTCTGTGGGCCCCCATAGGATCTTGCCCTCAACATGAATCAACAACAGTAGAGAATGGTCCATCCTCTGAAGGGAGGATGGACAACATACTCTAGGCTCCACCTGAGGAAGATGGGCCCTGAAATTGGAGCAGCTTGGAACGTTCGTACTCATAACCACAGAATGTGAGCTCAGATCTACAGGGATACAGAAGTCACATAGGCTCCTAACCTGAATATCTGCCCCAGATCACATCAAATCGATGGGGTTTATAGTCAACAATATTTATACACCTTTCCCATATTTGAAAGCTACTCTCTTCCCTGATCCAGCTTTCTGGTCCTTTTTGTAGCCATGACATCATCTCCCCAGAAAATAACTTGGACCCACCTGCATATCAGATGTCAGGCTCAGAAAAAACAAAAAACAAACAAACAAACAAACAAAAACTAGTATAGTCATGGGCCCTTTGGAATATAACTAAAATAGGCCTAGTATCTACAAAATGGAGATCCCAAAATCTTCATCTGCACTATTCCAGTTTTTATGTTCATGATTAGTCAGCAATTCATTTGGCTTTATATATTAACTCTCCTTTCAGCCACCAGGTTCCAGATGCTACCATGATGCAAACTGGACATCCCTGGGCAGACAAACCCACCAATGTGTCCTGGAGCCCTGCTTCTCCAGAGCCCTGCCCCTCCAGGGAAAAGAGAGACAGGCTGGGAGTATGGATTGACCTGTCAATGCCCATGTTCAGCTGGGAAGTAATTACAGAAGCCAGACCCTCCACTGTCTGCACCCCATAATGTCCCTTGGTCCATGCTCCCAGAGGGATAAAGAATAGGAAAGCTCTCAGGGGAGGGGATGGGATACAGAGTTCTGGAGGTGGGAATTGAATTGTACCCCTCTTATCCTATGGGTTTTGTCAGTGTTTCCTTTTTATAAATAAAATTATATATATAATATATATATAACAAAATGAGAGAAAATGTTCAAGAAAGATAATTTTAATGACCCCATAATTTTCTGGGTCTTTTTCCTTTCCTGTTCCTCTTTACTTGCCTCTCCCCCCCACCTCTCCTTTCTCTCTCCTTGTGTCACATATCGCTAAATAACTGTCTTTCTGTGACCCCACAGTGAGTAAATACCACACAAAAAGAGGAATATTCTACATCCAACAGGAATCTGTGAGGAAAGTGCTGGCATCTTCTGGGAAACCATGATTACAAGGTTGGAATTCTAGTGTTTGGCTCTAAGTATCTGAATTTACTTATTGACTGCTCCAAGCCACCTGTCCCTGAGGGAATGCAAACTAATAGCAAGCCTAGACCCTCCCAGATACCCATTCTATATACACTCAGTAGTAAAATTTATTTGAACCTCATCCTCTCTCCTTAAAAAAATGTTTAAAATTACATGTTCTTATGAGAAAAAAAAATGGTCAGGGGTACATAGCATAGTGATTATGCAAAGCAACTCTCATGCCTGAGGCTGGCTCCAACACCTCCAATTCAATCCCCTACACCACCATAAACCAGAGCTGAACAGTGCTCTGGTTAAAAGAAAAAAAAGTGAAGTTGGACATCAGGACAGCTCTGTGCTAAAACACAGCACCTGCAATTCCCAGAGCCTCAAAAAAAAAGTCCAAGGAAAATTGTATCCCTGAACGGGGCTGTGCCTTCACTCCCTGACTGTCTATCCATAAGTAAGTATATGATAAATAATGGATTAAAAGACAATAAAGAATTAACAATTAGCGGGGGCGGACATAAGCACAGCAGGTTAAGCGCACGTGGTGCAAAGTGCAAGGACTGGCGTAAGAATCCTGGTTCGAGCCCCCAACTCCACATTTGCAGGGGTTCACTTCACAAGTGGTGAAACAGGTCTGCAGGTGTCCATTTGTCTCTAACCCCCTCTGTCTTCCCCTCCTCTCTTGATTTCTCTCTGTCCTATCCAACAGCTATAACAATAATAACAATAAAAACAACAAGGGCAGCAAAATGGAAAAAATGGCCTCCAGGAGCAGGGGATTTGTGGTGCAGGCACCAAGCCCCAGCAGCAACCCTGAAGGCAAAAAAAAAAAAAAAAAAAAGAATTAACCATTAGCAAAACTACTACTGAGCCATATCATATCCTAGAGATTTAGATACTTAAGGGTGGTAGATAAAAGAGACCCACTATCCACTCTCCACTGGCAGAATCAACACCAGGATGGCATCCAAACATGTCCATAGCAGACAGTGTTCCCCAGGATAGAGAGATACAGGCCAGAGACCACCAAGAGCAGGTAGACAATGCTCTCCGGGCTACAATCACGTGGTCTGTAGACTGAACATTGAGTAATATCTAAAAACTACAGCTGTCAGGTGGGTGGAGACTGAATAACAGTTTTTTATACAGACTTTCATGCCTGAGGCTCCTAAGTCCCAGGTTCAATTCCCCACACAACCATAAGCCATAGCTGAGCAGAGTTCACACACACACACACACACACACACACACACACACACACACACACACACACACACACACACATATACACACATTCAAAAAAGAGGTGAAGTACTCTCCCCTGAAGTGCATTCCACCATAAATAATGCCCTTCAGAGCCCATTTACTGCCAAAATGCCACCTTGCCTAAGCCTACTACTCAGTTCATATTATTTCTAGAATTCATGGAGTAACTTTCCTCCCATGCTATGAGGCTACTTTCATATTTAACAATATCTACAGCTTTTGAATTTTCAGACATATTCTCTCCTGAGCTGCATCTAATCAATGACCACAAGATGGCGACGTAACACTGTAAATGACTACCTTGTTTGAAAACCTTCCTGAACGAAAAAAAATTAAGCTCCCAAATGTATTTTCAATACTTCCTTACTTTAAATCACATCAAAGCACTCGACTTTAACAATGTTAAAGCTATTGGGATCAGGTGGTGGTGCACCTGGCTGAGTGCACATGTTACAGTGTGCAAGGACTCAGGTTCAAGCCCCCGGTCCCCACCTGAAGGAGAAAAGCTTTGCAAGTGGCAGAGCAGGTCTGCAGGTGTTTCTCTGCCTCTCTCCCTGTCTCCCAAATACCTTCAAAATTAGAGGTAGGTAGCAGAAGACTGGAACCCACACA
Source organism: Erinaceus europaeus (assembly GCF_950295315.1). Lineage (NCBI taxonomy): Eukaryota > Metazoa > Chordata > Mammalia > Eulipotyphla > Erinaceidae > Erinaceus > Erinaceus europaeus. Next base: position 32,214,809 of record NC_080175.1, read on the forward strand.
GGAGGTGCTAGGGTCAAACTGGGAAGTCTTACAAGTCAGGAATTCATCTGCCAAGCCCCTTCCCAGGGCTGCTTCAATGCTTCAGAATTAACATACCACCCAGGTCACCTGTCCTCTGGGGAATGCAAAATGCTGGCCAGCCTGGACGCTCCTGAAGATCCATTCTCTCTCCAGGTATAGTAGCAACTGTTAGCACTTCACCCTCTTTTCTAAAAATATTTGGAATCTGACTTCCTTGTGGAGCAAAATTAAGCTAGAACAGGTGTGTCTGAAGAACGTGTTCTAGCATGGTGCAGTAGCATCTGTGTTCCCCCAGGTACTTCCTGTCATTTCTGACATCAACAGGAAGAAAGGAAAAAAAGAGGGAGGAGAAATGTGAAAGAAGAGCTTGGTGGGGTGAAGACAGGGGAACAAGTAATCAGACTTTGAAAGTGTTGGTCACACTTGGGGTGCAGAGCACTGGGGTGGGGGGAGCTGTTCAGTTCTCCAGGAAGTAGCCCCCACAGTTCTGCTGCTGCCTCTGAGAGGAGCAGGTCTGTCCAAGCAGCCCCCAAAGGTCACAGATACTGCCAGGAGCACTGAGCTGTAAGCCATGCATGAAGTCTGTTCTCTATAGCCTGAGGAACAGGCTATAGAGGGAAGTTAACCTTGGTTTCTGAATGGCTGCAAGCACCATCTCTAGGGCTCCATCCAAGAAAGGGATGTTGGAACGAGTCTGCTCCCTGGCTCTTTGAAGTCTCATTCGTTTTCAGGGGACAGGGTGGTAGTGCAGCGGGTTAAGCACACATGGTGTGAAGCCCAAGGACCTGTGTAAGGAACCCGGGTTGAGCCTCCAGCTCCCTACCTGCAGGGGGGTCGCTTCACAAGCGGTGAAGCAGGTCTGCAGGTATCTATCTTTCTCTCGCCCTCTCTTTCTTTCTCTCTCGATTTCTCTCTGTTCTATCAAACAACAATAATAATAACAACAACAAGGGCAACAAAATGGGGGAAATGGCTTCCAGGAGCAGTGGATTTGTAGTGCAGGCACTGAGCCCCAGCAATGACCCTGGAGGCAAAAATAAAATAATAAGAAAAGTTTCATTCATTTTCTCTTCAATGATTTGATTTTCAAATGTGAAAGGTAAGGGCCAGAGAAATATCAACAGTACAGTGGTTTACACAACAGTCTTTCATGCCTGAGGCAACAGGGGCCCCAGGTTTAATTCCCAGTATCATCATAGATCAAAGATGATCACTACTCAGTTAATAAAATTAAAAAATAAAATATGGGGCGGGGGTAGAAAGCATAATGGTTATGCAAACAGACTCTGCAATGGGATCTCCAACTGCATGCAATAATAACCTGGAGAGACACTAGCAGCACAGGTCAGCATAATACCTATAGCTGCCACTCAACTTTCCTATATTTCAGAACATGGGCTTTGATGCTTTTCTCTTGGATTTTCACCAGTTTTGTTTAGAATGAGTATAAGAAATTTTAACTTATTCAACAGGTTTCCTGGCAGTGTCAATACTGAATATTGTGACAGAGACCAGTTGCTGGAGTTTTGCTTCTTTTTTTTTCCCCTTTTGTTACCCTAGTTGTTTTACCATTGTTGTGGTTATTATTATTGTTGTTATTGATGTCGTTGTTGTTGGATAGGGCAGAGAGAAATAGAGAAAGGAGGGGAAGGCAGAGAGGAGGAGAGAAAGACAGACATCAGCAGACCTGCTTCACCGCCTATGAAGCAACTCCCCTATAGGTGGGGAGCCGGGGCCTCAAACCAGGATCCTTCCACGGGTCCTTGCGCTTTGTGCCATGTGTGCTTAACCCACCGTGCTACCACCTGACCCCTGGAGCTTTGCTTTTTAGTAAGATCTGTTACCAGTAAAGCTATCTTCAACTGTTCTTACAAAGAGACTCTCATGCCTGAGGCTCCAAAGTCCCTTGTTCAATCCTCCGCACCACCATAAGCCAGAGTTGAGCAGTGTTCTGGTAAAAATAAATAAATAAATAAATAAAATAAAATAAAATATGGCAGATTGCCAGGCTAGCTTCGCTGGTGGGAGACAGACGACCAGGGACTCATGGCTGAGCTGGGAATGCAGTTCAATCTTTATTGATGAGGAATGTAATGCAATCAATCTAATCTCTCTTCATTAGAAAATCCTGTCCTTTATATCTCCTGAGGTGGAAGTGTCAGGTCAGAAGAGGATGTACATAGGATAGGGGTGGGGAGAAGGAAAAAGCAAGCATACTCGGAAGTATCAAGCTTGCATCTAAATAGTGGAGATGAAACCAATGCCCTGTAGGCAGGGCGGGTCTCAGGTAAAGCAGTGATTGTGTAAATAGACCACAGCATTAAGCAATGCAACAGAAGAGGTCTTAGAAGCAGAATTAGAAGCAGACCAGCAGCCGATAAGCAATTACAGAATCTAGAACTCTCACCTTCTACACCCTGAAAAGAATCTTGATCCATACTCCCAGAGGCGGAAGATGTTAGGGGAAGATGACCAGAGGGCTCTGAACTCCAATTCCATCAGGACCTGGAGGAAGAAGAGGAAAAAAGGAAAGATATTTAGAAATGATAATAGATGTAGGTGTGACTTAAAAAGTTAGAGAAGGCAGAACTATAGAAAAATGAGCAAATATAGATAGGTGATAGATAATTATAGAAATTATAATCAGCCAATATCTGTGACCTTGTGAGAACTACTTAAGTTTCCAATGGAGGGAATGGAGACACAGGTGATGGGGATGGTGTGGAATTATACCACTGTCATCTTGTAAATTTATAAGTCAATATTAAATCACTAACAAAATAAAATAAAATGTGAGCAGTATAGGCTGCACATGCACTGTATCCTTTCAGGAAACCAGCATCCCAGCTAGTACAAGATCTGGTCCTCATTTTCAATAATAAAGGATAAAGAAACTATTTTTAAAATTATGCCCCTAAAAGATACGATTCCTCAATTAATACACATAATATAACCACCTCATACTATTTTATTTCTTTATTGGAGAGTTAACGGTTTACAGTTGACAGTAAAATACAATAGTTTGTACATGTATAACATTTACAATAACTATACAACACCCACTAGGTCCTCCTCTGCCCATAACTATTTAGTAAGCTTATTTAAAAATACAACTTAGAGATTAAAAAAAAAAAGGAATGTGACTATATTTGAAGACAGGACCTTTTTTTGGTGCAGGTGCCACCATGTGAGCTGCTTGACACGGTACCAGCTTCGCAGGAAATTCAGCACAGCTGGGCTCTCCAGGCAAAACTGAAACCATCTCGCCTTTTGCCATGATTAAGCTCTGTGTGGTCTTAATAATATTTACCTATGGCCAGACTCAGAGCCTGACCAAATGACAAAAATAATGACAAAACCTGCACTGCACTCTGTAAGATTGATCATAATGGAACAAGCAATGCAGAATTTTTCAGGAGGCTCCAATAGGAAAAAATGTTTTCCCCTTTATCTACACCACTTCCTTTAGTATTCCTCCTAAAACATAGAGAAAGATTGGTGGTTCCCACAGTGGAGGGCCCACCTTACATCACATAAATAATTAATGGAAAGTTATGGTACCTGCTTAGATACAATGGGCCTTTTAATCTATCATCCACCACTATGCTCCCACTTCCTTATGCAGGAATAGTACACGAGAACCTAGGTCACATAGTGAGCATACACAGAAGATGGATTCTAGCCAGAGAGTTTAACTTTATGGAGAGGCTGGCCAGGTCAGCACCACCTTGGGACCTTCTCAGTATGGAATAAAACAAAACTCCTTGATCAAACAATGAAACAGATTTTATGAAAAATGGGAGGCTCAATTTGTTTAAGGCCCCTAGAAACATAACAAGCTTGAACATTCTATGAACCATTGGCTTCTGATGCATAGAGGCAAGAGAACGGCATAAACATACAGGTAGAATATTAATCTTAATCAATAGGACATCTGCCTAGCACACAGGTACAGGAATAACAAAAAATATAGAAACTGTGATGTGATCTCTAGGGAGGAAAGTGCCTCTGGAATGTGAATGTTCCACAAAGCAGGAGTTCTTACTGTGCTGTTCTTACTTGGTGATTTTTGTTTTAATAATCAATACCTTGGTGATTTTTGTCTTAATGATCTAAGCCTTATGAGACTATAAAAATAAAGTTTTGCTTAAGTATGACAGAGATGTCTGCTTGAGCTTGATTCAGCATCAACTCACTCATCTCTCATTCTTCATTCTTCGCTGACATTCTTCATTCTTCAACCTCCTCCTCCAGGTTATCCTAATAACCTGCTGGGGCTGGCCCCCAGCATTTTTTTTACATAGACTTTTATTATTATTAGTGATTTGACACTGGTTTATAAAAATATAAGATTACAGAGGTGCAACCACCATCAAAGTTCTGTGCTCCCCCAACACACACACACGCACACGCACACGCACACACACCATGATTCTCATAAAGTCTGGAAGACAGTCTTGCTTGTTTGTTGGTTTGATTGCTTGTTTTGCAAGTTCCTAAACATTAATTATCTACGCATCACATATGCACAAAACTATCTGATAGTTGTCCTTCATCTCTTTCCACATTCCAATAACCATAATCACCTCCAGTGTCATCCCATTTGTCCCAAAGGACACAACATCATCTTTTTAAAATTACATTGTAGATTTCCATTGCATATATATCCCATAATTCCTGCTTTTTTAGCCCATAATTTCTTTAACCAGTAATCTGATGGTAGGTATTTAGGTCACTTCCATTCCTTAATTATTGTGAATAATGCAGCTATGAATATAGCTAGGATCTCTGTAGCAGTGATCCTGTGTTTACTAATATGGGTTCTAGTTCAATATGCCAGATAACTTTCTACTAAAGGGGATATTTGGACATGAAGACAGGGACACTTGAAAATGACTGAGAGAGAAGTGGTTATCTACAAGCCTAGGAGAGAAATTGGAGCATCCTTCCTTCACAGCTCTTAGAAAAAACAGAGCAGTGGACATCTTGACCTCAAAACCAACACATCTGCTACTTAAGTCATTTACTCTGAAGAATTTTTTGGCAGCCCTAGCAAACTGAAGTACTGTTCATTTTGCTGGGACATGATTCTTGTCAAACAGCATCACTTTTATTCAGCTTCTTGGTGCAATAAGCAGGAATGAAGATTTTTTTTCAGAATAGCATCAGACACATTAGGATACTGGTTCGAGCCCCCAGCTCCACACCTGCAGCGGGTTCGTTTCACAGGCGATGAAAGCAGGTCTGCAGGTGTCTATCTTTCTCTCCAACTCTGTGTCTTCTCCTCCTCTCTCCATTTCTCTCTTTCCTATCCAATAATGATGACAGCAATAACAACAACAATAATAACAACAACAACAATGATAAACAACAAGGGCAACAAAAAGGGAAATATACGTGTGTGTGTGTGTGTGTGTGTGGGTGTGTGTGTCATTCTGAGTGTATAGGAGCTCTAAACCAGACAAGTTGTGGCCACTATAACAACTATAGGAAGACAGTTGACATTGAAAATGCTCTAAGTGGATCAACCTACCAATGCCCTTATTCAGCAGAGAAGCAATTACAGAAGCACCCCATAATGACCCTGGGTCCATATTCCCAGAGGGATAAAGAATAGGAAAGCTATCAGGGGATTCGACTTCCGGAGGCGGAGCTACGAGCAGCAGATTGCTTTCTCTCCTCTCCTCTCCTCTCCCGGATCAACTAGGAATACCAAAGGAGACCACCTGGACCGAAACAAGACAGGACTAGAATGACCACAGAAACCCAGTAAATCACCCGTGAGTACAAACACGCGTGGCTGGTGACAGAGAGGAGAGAGGGGCCTAAGGAGAGATTAAGTGACTGCTAACAGTTCAACAGTTTATCAGTGGAGACACCACCTCCAGTCTGCTCCACCAACAAGGGGACAGCTGAAGGGAGGAAAGGACTCCCCAGAGACTCACCAAGTACAACTCTGAGTCTCCATTGCTACTACCCTCAGAATCTGGAGCAGCAACAGGGAGGGACACCAGGGCACAGAGATCTAACCGGGAAACTCAGGAGAAGACCTATACCTCGGTGGCATAGCTGAAGGGCTGTGAAAGTCTCTTTGCATAACCACTGGATTATCTCTGCCACACCCTGCTTTATCTCTTGGTCAAGAGTCATTGATTAAGCCAAGAAGCCTATTGATAGTTTAAAAGCCCTCAGGCTACCATAGCCTACAGGGGAAAAAAAAAGGCTTTTACACCACTGAACTCCAACTCAGGGATTGAAAAAACTGTTAACTTATATAAAATGGTTAAAACAACAAGAAAAAATAATGGAGACTCGAACCAGGACAAGAGTCCAGCTAAAAGTCCTCCAGAGGGCGAAGCACAAAACAACGAGTTCAACATCCAAACATTAGCTAAGGAAATAATAACAGGAGTGAGTAAAGAATTTGAAAAAATTGTAATCAGAACTGCAGGAACAACAAATGAGAATATGGAAGAAAATTCTAATAATCTCATGGTTATTAGAGAGCTGAAAGCTGAAATTGCTGAGCTAAGAAGGCAACTAGCTGAACAAGCTAAAACAGTATCAGAGCAGGGCAACAAAATAGATGAACTCCAGAAAGCAGTAGAGGGCAGAGAGAATAGAATCAATGAGGCTGAAGACAGAATTAGCAAGATTGAGGATGAATTAGAGACAACTAAAGAAGAAGTAAGAGATCTCAAAAAGAGATTAAGAGATGCTGAAAACAACAACAGAGTCCTATGGGATGACTTCAAAAGAAACAATATATGCATTATTGGCTTACCAGAGGAAGAAAGAGAAGGGGAGGAAGAAAGCGTTCTCCAGGCCATAATAGCTGAAAATTTCTCTAGTCTAGACAACACCAAAGACATAAAGATTCAAGAAGCCCAGAGGGTCCCAAAAAGAATTAACCCAGACCTAAAGACACCAAGACATGTCATACTTAGATTGGAAAGGAATAAGGATAAAGAAAGGATCCTCAAGGCTGCAAGAGAAAAACAAAGAGTCACCTACAAAGGAAAACCCATAAGATTAGCAGCAGACTTCTCCATACAAACACTACAGGCCAGAAGAGAATGGCAAGATATCTATCGAGTGCTCAATGAGAAAGGCTTTCAGCCAAGAATACTATATCCTGCTAGATTGTCATTCAGACTAGATGGAAGCATCAAAACCTTCTCAGACAAGCAACAGTTGAAGGAAGCAACCATCACCAAGCCTGCCTTGAAAGAAGTTCTGAAAGGTTTCCTATAAACAACCAGACCACCACAAATAGAACATATATCAAAACACTCTAAAACTCTACAAGAATGGCATTAAAATATCTTCAATCTTTGATATCAATAAATGTGAATGGCCTTAATTCACCTATTAAAAGACACAGAGTAGGAAGATGGATCAGAAAACACAACCCAACAATATGTTGTCTACAGGAAACTCACCTAACGCAACAAGACAAACACAGACTTAAAGTGAAAGGATGGAAAACTATCATTCAAGCCAATGGCCCACAAAAAAGGGCAGGAACAGCTATTCTCATATCTGACATGATAGACTTTAAAATACATAAGATTAAAAAAGATAGGAATGGACACTACTTAATGCTCAGAGGATCAGTCAATCAAAAGGACTTAACAATTATTAATATCTATGCACCCAATGAGAAGCCATCTAAATACATCAAACTTCTACTGAAAGAGCTACAGCAATATATTAACAGTAACACAATCATAGTAGGGGACTTCAACACCCCACTATCTCAACTTGACAGATCATCCAGGAAGAAAATCAGTAAAGACATAAGGGAGCTAAATGAAGAGATAGATAAACTAGAACTATTGGACATTTTCAGAGTCATTCATCCCAAGAAACTGGAATACACATTTTACTCAAATCCACATGGATCATTCTCAAGGATAGACCATATGTTAGGCCACAAAGACAGCATCAGCCTATTCAAGAGCACTGAAATCATCCCAAGCATCTTCTCAGACCACAGTGGAATTAAACTAACACTTAACAATCAACAAAAGATTAGTAACAGTGCCAAAATGTGGAAGCTCAACAGTACACTTCTTAACAACTTCTGGGTCAAAGAGGAAATCAAGGAAGAAATCAAAATGTTTCGAGAGTTCAATGAAAATGAAGACACAAGCTATCAAAATATTTGGGACACAGCTAAAGCAGTCCTAAGAGGGAAGTTCATAGCTATACAAGCACACATTAGGAAACAAGAAAAGGCACAAATAAACAGCCTGATTGCACATCTTAAAGACCTAGAAGAAGAACAACAAAGGAACCCTAAAGCAACCAGAAGGACAGAAATTACTAAAGTTAGGGCAGAAATAAATAACATTGAGAATAGGAAAACCATACAAAAGATCAATGAAAGTAAATGTTGGTTCTTCGAAAGAGTAAACAAAATCGACAAACCTTTAGCCAGACTCACAAAACAAAAAAGGGAGAAGACCCAAATAAATCGGATAGTAAATGAAAGAGGAGATATCACAACAGACACTGCAGAAATTCAACATATCATGCGAGGCTTCTATGAACAACTATATGCCACCAAGTTAGAGAACCTGGAAGAAATGAATGATTTCCTAGATACCTACCAACTTCCAAAACTAAGTAAAGAGGAAGTGGATAAGATGAACAGGCCCATCACAGCTAATGAAATTGAAACAGTTATCAAAAATCTTCCCAAAAATAAAAGTCCTGGACCAGATTGTTTTACAAATGAATTCTACAAAACTTTCAAAGAAGAACTAATACCTCTACTTTTAAAAGTCTTCCAGAAGATTGAAGACACTGGAATACTCCCTGCCAGCTTCTATGAAGCCAACATCACCCTGATACCAAAAGCAGACAGGGACACAACCAAAAAAGAAAACTACAGACCAATATCTCTGATGAACATAGATGCAAAAATATTGAACAAAATTCTAGCCAACCGGATACAGCAGTATATCAAAAAGATTGTTCATCATGACCAAGTGGGGTTTATCCCAGGCATGCAAGGTTGGTTTAATATACGTAAATCAATCAATGTGATCCACCACATCAACAAAAGCAAGACCAAAAACCACATGGTCATATCAATAGATGCAGAGAAAGCCTTTGACAAAATACAACATCCCTTTATGATCAAAACACTACAAAAAATAGGAATAGATGGAAAATTCCTGAAGATAGTGGAGTCTCTATATAGCAAACCTACAGCCAACATCATACTCAATGGTGAAAAACTGGAAGCATTTCCCCTCAGATCAGGTACTAGACAGGGCTGCCCACTATCACCATTACTATTCAACATAGTGTTGGAAGTTCTTGCCATAGCAATCAGGCAGGAGCAAGGAATTAAAGGAATACAGATTGGAAGAGAAGAAGTCAAACTCTCCTTATTTGCAGATGACATGATAGTATACATGGAAAAACCTAAGGAATCTAGCAAGAAGCTTTTGGAAATCATCAGGCAATACAGTAATGTGTCAGGCTATAAAATTAACATTCAAAAGTCAGTGGCATCCTCTATGCAAATACTAAGTTAGAAGAAATTGAAATCCAGAAATCAGTTCCTTTTTCTATAGCAACAAAAACAATAAAATATCTAGGAATAAACCTAACCAAAGAAGTGAAAGACTTGTATACTGAAAATTATGAGTCACTACTCAAAGAAATTGAAAAAGACACAAAGAAGTGGAAAGATATTCCATGCTCATGGGTTGGAAGAATTAACATCATCAAAATGAATATATTACCCAGAGCCATCTACAAATTTAATGCTATCCCCATCAAGATCCCAAGCACATTTTTTAGGAGAATAGAACAAATGCTACAAATGTTTATCTGGAACCAGAAAAGACCTACAATTGCCAAAACAATCTTGAGAAAAAAGAACACAACCGGAGGCATCACACTGCCAGATCTCAAACTATATTATAGGGCCATTGTCATCAAAACTGCTTGGTACTGGAACATGAACAGACACACTGACCAGTGGAATAGAATTGAGAGCCCAGAAATGAGGCCCCACACCTATGGACATCTAATCTTTGACAAAGGGGCCCAGACTATTACATGGGGAAAGCAGAGTCTCTTCAACAAATGGTGTTGGAAACAATGGGTTGAAACATGCAGAAGAATGAAGCTGAATCACTGTATTTCACCAAATACAAAAGTAAATTCCAAGTGGATCAAGGACTTGGATGTTAGACCAGAAACTATCAGATACTTAGAGGAAAATATTGGAAGAACTTTTTTCCGCATAAATTTTAAAGATATTTTCAATGAAACGAATCCAATTACAAGGAAGACTAAGGCAAGTATAAACCTATGGGACTACATCAAATTAAAAAGCTTCTTCACAGCAAAAGAAACCACTACCCAAATCAAGAGACCCCTCAAAGAATGGGAGAAGATCTTTACATGCCATACATCAGACAAGAGTTTAATAACCAACATATATAAAGAGCTTACCAGACTCAACAACAAGACAACAAATAACCCCATCCAAAAATGGGGGGAGGAATTGGACAGAATATTCACCACAGAAGAGATCCAAAAGGCCGAGAAACACATGAAAAAATGCTCCAAGTCTCTGATTGTCAGAGAAATGCAAATCAAGACAACAATGAGATATCACTTCACTCCTGTGAGAATGTCACACATCAGAAAAGGTAACAGCAGCAAATGCTGGAGAGGATGTGGGGTCAAAGGAACCCTCCTGCACTGCTGGTGGGAATGTCAATTGGTCCAACCTCTGTGGAGAACAGTCTGGAGAACTCTCAGAAGGCTAGAAATGGACCTACCCTATGACCCTGCAATTCCCCTCCTGGGGATATATCCTAAGGAACCCAACACATCCATCCAAAAAAATCTGTGTACACATATGTTCTTGGCAGCACAATTTGTAATAGCCAAAACCTGGAAGCAACCCAGGTGTCCAACAACAGATGAGTGGCTGAGCAAGTTGTGGTATATATACACAATGGAATACTACTCAGCTGTAAAAAATGGTGACTTCACCGTTTTCAGCCGATCTTGGATGGACCTTGAAAAAATCATGTTGAGTGAAATAAGTCAGAAACAGAAGGATGAATATGGGATGATCTCACTCTCAGGCCGAAGTTGAAAAACAAGATTAGAAAAGAAAACACAAGTCGAACCTGAAATGGAATTGGAGTATTACACCAAAGTAAAAGACTCCGGGATGGGTGGGTGGGTGGGGAGAATACAGGTCCATGAAAAATGATGAATGAAATAGTGGGGGTTGTATTGCTAAATGGGAATCTGGGGAATGTTATGCATGTAAAAAAAAAAAAAAAAGAAGTAGAAACGCAAAGCAGAAATTGACTGAGTTTGGAGTATGGCACCAAAGTAAGAAAGCAGAAGTATACTAGAGTTTGCAGTGAGTACCTCCCTAATACTTCCTCTCCACTTTTCCAAGCTTTGGGTCCATGATTGCTCAACAATTTGTTTGGCTTTGTATGTTAACTCTCTTTTCAGTCACCAGGTTCCAGGTGTCATCAGGATGCCGGCCAGACTTCCCTGGATTGAAGACACCACCAATGTGTCCTGGAGCTCAGCTTCCCCAGAGACCCATCCTACTAGGGAAAGAGAGAGGCAGACTGGGAGTATGGACCGACCAGTCAACGCCCATGTTCAGCGAGGAAGCAATTACAGAAGCCAGACCTTCTACCTTCTGCAACCTTCAATGACCCTGGGTCCATGCTCCCAGAGGGATAGAGAATGGGAAAGCTATCGGGGGAGGGGGTGGGATATGGAGATTGGGCGGTGGGAATTGTGTGGAGTTGTACCCCTCCTACCCTATGGTTTTGTTAATTAATCCTTAAAAAAAAAAAAAAAGAAAGCTATCAGGGGAGGGGATGGGTTACAGAGTTCTGGTGGTAAGCATTGTGTAGAAATGTACCTCTCTTCTTCTATAGTCTTGTCAATATTTCCATTTTATAAATGAAAATTTAATTAAAAAAATGAAGGGGGGCCGGGTGGTGGTGCACCTGGTTGAGCATACATGTTACAATGCTCAAGGACCCAGGTTCAAGCCTCTGGTCCCCATCTGCAAGGGGAAAGGTTTGCGAGTGGTGAAACAGGGCTGCAGGTGTCTCTCTCTCTCTCTCCCTTCCTATCACTCCCTTCCCTCTCAATTTCTGGCTGTCTCTATCCAATAAATAAATAAAGATTAAAAAAAAAATTTTTTAAAGAATGAAGGAAACTGAGCAAAGCTCCAGAGGTTCCATATCATGATTTATGTTATTTAATGCTATTTACAAATAATTACATCTTATATAGTGACAAGACTGGTTGCCTCTGGTCTAAGATTATAGGTGACAATATTTCAAAAAAAGAAAGAAAATTATTATTAAAAATACATTAACAATTTGATAAAAAAGAAAGAAAATTCTCTAAGAATTTCATTTCTATGTCTAGCCCAGAGAATCTTGAGGAATGAGACTCCTAGCAGGAGTTTTCACTGGAATTTTCATGCAAATTTGATATGACAGCTATGCTTTGAAAATACATTTCATTCTTGAGCTGAATTTATTTATTTATTTATTTATTTATTTATTTATTTGCCTCCAGGGTTATTGCTGGGGCTCAGTGGCTGCACCATGAATTCACTGCTCTTGGAGACCATTCTGCCCCCCCTTTTGTTGCCCTTGTTATTGTCTCTCTCTTTTCTACTTTCTTCTCTTTCTCTTGGTCTCCGTTAACAATCAATACAGCCTCTCCTCTTATTTATCTCATTGTTGATTGTCAAAAGCAGAACACTGTCCTATCAGACAAATGCACCTCTGACTCAGTGTATAAACATGGGCGAGTCCCTCCCAGTCTCATTTTTCACATACCAAGTCTGCTACAACAGTCAGCCAGCAGACTCTGGCACTGAACAACCTCAGGTCTCATTGACAAGACTATAAAGTGACAAAGTTGTTATATTCCAGCCGTTCCACAGAGACACTGCAAGGCTTTAGAGTTCCTGTCTTGGGCCATGCCACTTCTGGGTCCCAGGATGGTGAAGTAAATACTACTCAAGCCTGCCAGTGAAGGTTGTCAAAAGCACCACCAGATGTCACACACAACACTTCCTCATCTGATCTTCTGGACAAAGCAAGTCACATGACTACCCTTCATACCTTGTTGTGCACTCATGAGAGAAGACAGGGACATACTGAGGGTTACCCTAATGGCTGCTACAAATACTCAGCATGCTGAGTGTCTGAAAGAAAGCTTCTAGAAGCAGAACAGTTTAAGACAAAATGAAGCAGTACTTAGTCACCTTGTCCTCTCTTGTTGATCTGGGAACTCGGAAACCACATGAAAAGGGCATGGTACAACATAGGAACACAAAAACTCTTTTAGTCAAAAAAGGAAAACATGTTGTTCCTTCTAAATAGTCAACACTTATCTAGACAGAGCACAGAGATGATGATTTACACACTCTGCTCAACTCAGTCATCTAGTTCACCAAGATCTCAAAGAGTTCATCCTCCCCAAAGCACAGCCAGCAGGGTGGAGATGGTGGTGATGACCTCAGTGATGAGAATGACGGCAGCAATGTAAATTGGTTCAACCTCTGTGGAAAGCAGTCTGGAGAACTCTCAGAAGGCTAGAAGTGGACCTACTTTAATGATCCTGCAATTCCTCTCCTGGGGATATATCCTAAGGAACCTAACACACCCATGCAAAAAGATTTGTGTACACCTATGTTCACAGCAGCACAATTTGTAATAGCCAAAAGCAACCCAGGTGTCCAACAACAGATGAGTGGCTGAGCATGTTGTGGATATATATATATATATATATATATATATATATATATATATATATATATATATCTTACTCAGCTGTCACAAATGGTGACTTCACCGTTTTCAGCGCATCTTGGATGGAGCTTGAAGAAATCATTAAGTGAAATAAGTCAGACAGAAGGATGAATATGGGATGATCTCACTCTCAGGCAGAAACTGAAAAACAAGATCAGAAGAGAAAACACAAGTAGAACCTAAACTGGAGTTGGCATATTGCACCAAAGTAAAAGACTCTGGGGGGGGGGGGAGTACAGGTCCAAAAAGGATGACAGAGGACCTAGTGGGGGTTGTATTGTTATGTAGAAAACTGGGAAGTGTTGTGTATGCACAAACTATTGTATTTACTGTGGAATGAAAACCATTAATCCCCCCCAAAAGCAATTAAAAAAAAGGTAACCAAAAAAAAAAAAAAAAGAAAGAAAAGAAAGAAAGAAAGAAAAGAGGGGTCATCAGAGGATGACTATTGTCCTTGGATAGTCACAAGCTTTACAGAGATTCTCTGTGAACTCAAAGACTCTGGGTGCCAAGACTACCCTGGAATTGCCCTTAGCCTCATGGCACTTCATGTGGCTGCTGTGCCACCTTAACTTCCTGGGAGTTGGGTGGTAGTGCAGCAGTTAAGCATAGGTGGTGCAAAGTGTAAGGACTGGCTTGAATTAAGGATCCCTGTTTGAGCCCCCAGTTCCCCACCTGCAGGGGAGTCGCTTCACAAGTGGTGAAGGTGAAGCAGGTCTTCAGGTGTCTATCTTTCTCTCCCCCTCTGTCTTCCCCCCCTCTCCATTTTTCTCTGTCCTATTCAACAACGATGACATCAATAACAACAATAATAACTACAACAATAAAACAACAAGAGAACAAAAGGGAATAAAGAAAGTATAAAAATTTTTTTAAAATACAAAAAAAATTATCTTCCTACCATCTTCACTCTTATGCTTGGTATCTCAGCAAATCAATCACTCTACTATGACATGACAGTGCCAGTGAAAAGGAGACAGTGTTTGTTAAGAAGAAAGTGAGAGGGGGTCACAGTGGGTTAAGTGCACATGTCATGAAGCGCAAGGACTGGTGCAGGGATCCTGGCTCAAGCCCCTGGTCCCCCACCTGCAGAGGAGTCGCTTCACAGGTGGCGAAGCAGGTCTGCAGGTGTCTATCTTTCTCTCCCCTTCTCTGTCTTCCCCTCCTCTCTCGATTTCTCTCTGTCCTATCCAGCAACAATGACAGCAACAACAACAACAATAATAACAACAACGATAAACAACAAGGGCAACAAAGAGGAAAAAATAGCCTTCGGGAGCAGTGGACTCGTAGTGCAGGCACAGAGCCCCAGCAATAACCCTTGAGGGAAAAAAGAAGAAGAAGGAGAAGGAGGAAGAGGAGGAGGAGGAGGAGGAAGAGAAGGAAAGAAGAAGGAGGAGGAGGAGGAGGAGGAGGGGGAGGAGAAGAAAGTGAAAAACAAAGGAAAGATGCTGGCAGGCAGCTTTGGACCTCAGAGCCTTAGCCATTAAAGTCTTTTTACAAAACCACTATGCCACCTCCCCAGGTCTGATAGAATATTTTAAAGTTCAAACTGGACAGAAAGGGTAAAGAACCGTCATCTTCCTCTCTAAGCAAGGGGCTTTTATGGGGCTTGTCTTTTAGCACCCCCATACAAGTCTAACTGATGCAATAGGTTAGTAGATGTTCTTATATTAGAGTCCTCAGGTCGATTTTCCCATGGTCCCCAGGTGGCTGGTCATACAGCACCAATGTTCTCAAGGTGTTGTTGTCCTGGACAGGTGAATCTAAAGGCAGCTAATCTTCCATGTTTGATTGATATGACAGATTGTGTTTTCCTCATTATTATTACTGATGGTTTTTTTGTTTGTTTTTTTAGAGTTGCAGAATCCATAATTGTTGTTTACCTGGAATTATGCAATCTCAGTAACTTCCCCATGGTAACTATCCTAACCACATGTATGACTATGATGTCAGTTCCTGCTGTCTAGCTAGGCCCTAATATCTAAACTCAAACTATCCCACTCCAAAGGAAAGGCGTCATGAAAGTAAGGGGGGCATCCAGTTAAAGCAAAAGCTGCCTCATTAGGTTTTAGCCCATTTGTATTGGCCTCCAGACCCTCAGTGCTACTTCCATAGTTTTCCCATGGGACTGAATAGTCCTCCTTAGTAGTCCTTTCTAGTCCTTCCCAAGCCAAGAACCCAACAATTTGTCCCCACACACATCTACTCCAGCTCAGTAACTGGAGTCAAGTCAGTGTAATAATAACCAGTCTTGTCCATTCCTCCCCCTCTACATCTACTCTCCAGCCCTCAGCATGTCCACCTCTCCTGTGCATTTTGATATTTCCTTCTTACTCCCTCTCCTGGTCACTGCAGTGGACCAGGCCTTGCCTTTTTTTCCTGGAACACTGCAGTATCTTTGCTCCACACGTTTCCATTCTTGTTAAAACTGCTCCCTTTGCCATAACTGGGCCCATCTTTTAATAATTTATATACTGTTACATTATTAAGTCCTTGTAAAAACCTTCTAAGGGCTTCTTCTTATCTGACTTCAAATAAAACCAAACTCCTTAGGAAGGTGTTGGGAGTACTAGAGGCATCCCTCACAGCTTTGGGTTCTTCTGGAACTGGTGGTATGATCCACCAGTTCCAAATATGAGTCAGACCATTAAAATTCAGATTTTAATAACATGCACAGAGGGAGTTGCAGTGAAATGTAGTTCCCCCACTTCTAAAGAAAGAGAGTAATTTCTACTCCATGAAAGCATGCTTTCAAGGGAATTCCAAAAGTGAGAAGAACATCTAGAAATTACTGACAGAGACAACAAGGGGAATTTACAAGCACTTTCTTTTGAAAATAAAAGGTCAATTAACTTGAGTGAAGTGGTGGCTCGTAGCTAATGGCTCAGTCTGGAAAATCTAGGGCCTGAATTGGATCCACAATTCTAGCTTAAAATAATCCAAATATGTCAACAACTGCATTTTAAGCCACTAATCCCCCACAATAAAATGACAAAAGAAAGAAAAAGTAGTCAAAATAATCCACATGCAAAAGAGGTACTTTTAAAACCTATCAGTTTTATAAACCCCCCTGAGGTCTGTACACAGCAGGCTTGTTTGAAGGCCAAAGTCTGCCCTGATCATCTGGTCGTTTGCCACACCCAGCTGCCTTCATCTTCTCCTGAAACCCAGATGTTCCATTTAAGAACATCAAAGGTAAACTCCTTCCTGCTCATAAGGATCTTTTCTGGACAGATAGTCTCCTAGGTCTCTACAAGTGTCTCCTTTTCTTCCTTGAGACATTCATTCAGATGTCACATCTTCAAAGTGGTCTTTCTAGGTAAGACTCTTTCCAGATAAACCAAGGAAGACTGGGATGGGGGAAATAGCACAGCATTTTACAGAGCAGACTTACAAGCAGAAAGCACTAGAGTCCCCAGGTTCTATCTTGATCATAAGCCAGAGCTTAACAGCGCCTTTGCTAAGAAAAGAAAAGAAAAAAAAGAAAAAAAAAGCCATAAAGATCAAGCAGCCTTTCTAGATTAAAAAAGACAAAGGGGGGGGGGCATGACAAGCATACACCACTGATAACTGCTCCACATGAGATGAAGTTATAGTAGATGACATTAGATTAGACCAAGCCCACGGCAATTACAGATAGCAACCAGTTTGTTTAAGAATACCTTTGTCCTTAGCACACAGACAAGGGAGCAGCTGAGAGTCAAGGCATTATGTCTGCAACTCTCTCTTAAATAGCTCAGAAAAACCTTGACTGCAGGCATGCAGACATACATAAAGAAAAGAATCAAAGTGTTGGTAGAGAATTAGACCCTAAAAAGTCATTTAGTTCTTGTTTACATCTCAGAAAAAAAATTTAGCTTGCAAACTCCTGAGAGAGGGACTTATCAAATAAGTAGGGGTGAGTGGGTAGGCTGTGGTGCACCTGGTTAAAGCACACACATTACAGTTCACAAGGACACAGGTTCAAGCCCCTGGTCTCTACCTGCAGAGGGAAAAGCTTCTTGAGTGGAGAAGCAGGAATGCAGATATCTCTCTGTCGTTCTCCCTTTCTATCTCCCCCTTCACTTTCAATTTATCTCTGTCTCTATCCAATAATAAATTTAAAAATTAAATAAATAAATGGAAACAGAGTGTGACGAGCAAAAGTAAGCAAAATACAGTTCCTGAAGAGCAAGGCCTTGCCCCAGAGTTTGGAGACTTTCAGTGTTAATGGCCTCTTGCCTTTAGTCTTACCTTCCCCTTGTTTGCAATCCATAGATTCAAATATGTGCAGCGGGGTGGATGGAGAGTCACTGACTGGGCTACAGTGATACAAAATAGGCACTTGAGCAACTTGCAACTTGGATTCAGGAGTGATTTTACATCACTTGAGCTCCCTCCGTCTCAGCTCCGCAGGCCTCATCTTCTTCTTCTAGCGTTTGCCCTTCTTCTGCAGCCAGTCAACAGCGTCAGGTTGAGCCTGATGTAAAGTTTCAAGACCTCCTTTGAATCTGGAGAGGTGGCAGTCGTTGACTATATGGGTCATAGTCTGTCTGTAGCCTCAGGGGCAGTTCGGGTCTTCTCTGGCTCCCCAGCGATGGAACATAGCGGCGCACTGGCCATGGCCCGTTCGATAGCGATTGAGGAGGGCCCAATCATAACGTGCTAGGTCAAAGCCGGGTTGACGCTTGCAGGGGTCTGTGATGAGGTATTTGTTCTTTACCTCAGCTGACTGCCAACTCTGTTTCCAAGAGTCTGGAACAGAGAAGTTCAGTGTAGGTGTAGGGGACCAGATTGGGTGACGAGACGTCAAGCGTTGGACAGGTTGGGCGAAGATATCCGCGTATATTGGCAGGTCCAGTCGAGCGTAGACGTGGGAAATGAACTTAGATGATGCCGCATCCTGACGAATATCTGGCGGGGCGATGTTGCTAAGAACTGGCAGCCATGGAACCGGGGTGGAACAGATGGTTCCAGAAATTATCCTCATGGAGGAATATAATTTAGAATCGACCAAGTGGACATGGGGGCTACAGAACCATACTGGGGCACAGTATTCTGCAGTGGAATAGCATAATGCCAGAGATGATGATCGTAGTGTGGAAGTGCTCGTGCCCCATGAGGAGCTGGCCAGTCTTGCAATGATGTTATTCCTCGCACCCACCTTTGCTGCAGTTTTTATGAGATGTTCGTGAAATGACAGAGTGCGATCGAGAGTAACGCCAAGATAGACTGGCTGGGCTTCATGCCGGATTCTCGTATCGCCAAGCTGCACATTAAGCTCACGCGAGGCCGAGGCATGGTGTAGATGGAAAACAGATGATACTGTTTTTGCAGTGCTAGGGATTAGTCGCCATTTTTTACAGTAATCAGATATCAGAGACATGTCTTTCGTGAGTGTTTCCTCGAGGATGTCGAACTTGGATGCCTGAGTTGCACAACAGATGTCATCGGCGTAGATGAACTTCCTTGAAGAAGTTTCTGGGAGGTCATTGATGTAAATATTAAATAGCGTAGGAGCCAGAACAGAGCACTGGGGGAGGCCACTTGAGACAAGTCTCCATCTTCTAGACTTGTCACCCAGATGCACCCAGAATCAACAACTCTGTCTTGGAATTACCTGCTATAAAGGAAACAAACATTGCCAAAGTGTTAACAGTGGGAGAGTCTGGGTGAATACTACAAAGGGATTCTTTCTATGAGCCTTGAAACTGTGGTGAAGATGAAGTTGTTTCAAGATAAAATATATATATATATATATATATATATATATATATATATATATATGTTAAAGAAACCTGCAGAATCAGTATACAGTTCTGCCTTAGTACCAGGAATGCCAATCTGGAGCAGATGACTAAGAGTTGATAGAAAGACATCCCTTGGGGGGGGCTGAGCAGTAGACAGTGGGTTCAGTGCACATGGTACGAAGCACAAGGACAGGCCTAAGGATCTTTACTTCCCTCTTTCCCATCCAACAACAACAATAACAATAACAAAATGACCTCCAGGAGCAGTAAATTCATAGTGCATGAATCAAACCCCAGCGATAACAAACAAAAAAGAAAGACAGAAAGAAAGAACGAAAGAAAGAAAAGAAAGACCTTGGTATTCCAGACCTGGGAAAGATGATTACTGAAGCAGCTCAGATAATTAATTACCAGCTTCCACACCCTTCATTGCTTCCTTGAAAAAGAAGGGAGGGGTGGAAGAAGATGAGAGGGACAATGGAAGTGTGGAGCCTAGGACTGAGAAAGGAAGGACATTGTTCTACCTCTTCAGCCTGTCCCCTCTGGCCCCATCCTACACCATGTTTGCCAGAGGCCAGGCTCCTGATTGTTCCCCAGTCTTGGTTTTTTTTTTTTTTTTCTTTTTCTACTGGATTTTCACCATAAGATCACACCTACATCCAGATTTGTCTGTGATATTTATTTCAAAGATAATTTATTTATGAGTGAGAGAGAGACCAGAGCACCAATCTAATATATGTGGTACCAGGAATCGAGCCCACACACACAAGTTCTGAGCTCGATCAGCTAAGCCACCTCCTTCCCTCACCACTGTTTGTGATTTCAATTCCACAGTAGATCCATGACCAGTGACTGGTCAGGGCAGGACAGGAAGAGGAGTGAATGCTTCATGAGGAATAATTCAGCAGTTAATAGTTCCTAAAATTTATGATTACAGAGGACTTCACTAGACCACACCCCTAAAGCTCTCCATTACCATAAAGCTGGAAGTAAGGCCTTGGTGAGGGACACTGCCATCACCTGCAAGATCCCTCTTAGAGACCAGGGCTTCCCAGACATTCTTACAAAGAAGAGATGCAGAAAAGTTAGTCTAGTCTTACATTGGCCATGTATAGTTGTGAAGTTAAACCGCTAAATTCTGATAATTTTTTAAGATAAGCCACAGTAATCTTCATAAAAAATATTTTTAAATTTATTTTGGATAGAAACAGAGAAATTGAGATGAGAGGGAAAAGATAGGGAGAGAAAGACAGACACCTACAGATCTACTTCACCACTTGTTAAGCTTTCTCCCTGCAGGTTGAGACTGTTGAATCCAGGTCCTTGCACACTGTAATGTATGTGCTCAACCAAGTGTGTCACCATGAAACCCAAATTCCAGGTAAGGTGGGAGACAACTTAGTAAGGATGAAGACAACTTAACAGCCCCCCTGCAGAATAGAGACCACAGTCTAGGACAGTGGTGATACCACAATGCATGTGTCCACTTGGCCTGCAGCTGCTTTACAGAAAACCTATGCTGGAATCATTTTGAAAATCCAGATAAGCTTCCTCCTTATGACCTCCTGGAGTTCTCCAGAAAATACTTGGTTCCCCAAACACTCTCTGAGTGTGAGCCATACACACACACACACACACACACACACACACACACACACACACGAGCACCCTGCTCTTGTTGGGTTGGGAATCACTTCCCTCAGGGCTGAAGCAGCTCTGACTTCTCCCTGTCCCTGTTATCAGAGGACACCAGCCCTGTGAGTGGGCTCAGCCCTTATCTCTCACACACACATCAGCCATGTCCCCAGACTAATGTGCTACCTTAAGACAGGTAGTCTCTTCAGAGTATCGGAGCATTCTGGACTGAGGAAGAAAGAAAAAGGAGGTGAGCTCAGAGAAGTGGAATCCTTAGGATTCATTTGTTGAAATGAATCCATATCCTTTTATTGTGGTCATGTTTCAACATGGAAAGACTGTTTTTGTGATCCCAAGAACAAGACTTGGCAGTGTGATGAAGAGCCCTCCCAATAAAGCACATACCTTACCATGTCTGAGGCCCCAGGTTTCAATCTCAGTGCCATAATGGAGCACCACAGCACTGGGGGGAAGCTCGATGGCAGAACTGTGCTATCATATCTCTGCCTCTATCTCTGTCTCTCTTCTCTCACTCTAAAATAAGAAGAATAAAACAAGTTTCCCCAGGAGCTATTATTGCACATATGTGAGACCCCAGTGACACATTAAAATAAACTAATAACAATAATAATGATAAGAATGAACAAGAAAAAAAAAGAGAATGAACAAGAAGTGATTGTTGGAAGAAAGAGCTTAAACTCCATGTTTCAAATCATATCTTGCACAAGCCAGGCCAAAAATCATACAAATTGAGCTAGGACTGCACTAAGAAGCATGAACCTGCCCAGATTCAGCTCTGTTCTACTCTCTGAATCCCACATTCCGGTGCAATCAGGTGGTTCCCTCAATAATAACAAGTCTCTGGAATGAAGGGAGAGGTGCTAGTGTGGCAGGAAGCATCCAGTGCTGACTCACTTTCTCCCTGTGTTATTGATTCCCTGAGACGTTTCCACATGCCTACCAAATCCAAAGACCAAGGTGGCCAACCTTCTCACACTGCCAGTTCTTGCTGCTGTGTTCCTCTCTCTGAGAGCTGAGTGGCACTTGGGTGACTAGGCACCAAGAATAACCCAGGATAAGGTAGATGTTAGGTCTTGGGGACAGACAGCTAGAGCAAGCCTAGCATTATGGAATATGTGTGAATCCCCGTCCACACAACTCCTGACGAGGGACAGTTTTCAGAACTCCCATCACTTCCCAAAGACTTGGCTTTGTTGGCTTTCACTCAGCAGACTCTGAGAATATCTGGGACTGCAAGAGCTTTTTGTCAGATGACTGCAGGTCACACAAGTCTCAGATGCGGAGTCCCAGGGGACAGAGGTGGAAAGTCAGATGCCTGGGGAAGAAGGTAGACAGGCCACAGAGAAAATGCCATGGGAAAGTGGTCAACCTCCCAGAGGCAGGCCTGCAGCTTTTATCTAGTGCCCACCCAGCACTTCCTGACCCATTCATTAAACCAGGACTTGGGGAAGCATCTAAATTCCTTCAAATCCCTCATAAACAACAGAGGACTTTATTGTTGGGTTCTGGCATTCAAGGTGCTGCCTCTTAATTTTTATTTTCACACAAGTTCCTGTTAATGGTAATTAGCTGCTCACCATCCCTAGTGGAGGAATAGCATGGCATTTATTTAAATCCATTCAACAGTGCTGGTTGAATATGGCTTTGTCTTGGGTTTCCATGGCTCAGAGTTGAAGGAGTTGAATCATTCCTTCTGTTCCCTGGAGGCACTGTGGAGGATACAAGCATCCTTTCTCAACTCAGACTGCCTGTGCTGTCAGTACAACAAGAAGAAAAGTTGGAAGTGGATAATGTACAGTAAATAGCAGAGTGATTTCCTCTCCCATTTCATTGCCACTGAAGGCCTTCAGCATTTCCATGTCATCTCCTCACTAATGTCTGTGAGCTGTCAACTTTCATTAGAGGATGGCTGGCCACACAGTGGTCTAACACAGTCTACCATGAAGTCCTGAAGAAGTGTCAAAATGGACAGTGGCACTTGCAGAGATCTGTTAACCTTCTTTAAGTCAGTGTTAGAAACTAGTCCAGTGGACTAGAAGAACACCATAGTTAAGGTTCAAGACAGAAGTAGTGGTGTGCGTTTGTTCATATATTGTTTTCCATGGCTGAGGTCTCAGTGTGAATGTAGGTAGATCTTGGAATGCACAGAACCCTGAAGGTGCCTGATCCAGCAGATGAGCATTTAGCAGCTAGCAAAGACACATATTACATGCAAGTCACACTCCAGAAATGACAACCTAGTGGCATGGAGTTGTTTCCTAATTATAAAAGCTATAATTCCAGTTTTATTTTTCCATCACCAGGACTTCATTACTCCAGGTCGACCTTTTCAGAGAGAGAGAGAGAGAATGACACCACAGCACTAAAATTTCCTCTGATGCAGAAGGGGCTGGGCTTGGACCTGGATTGTGTATGTGACAGAGGAGGCTCCTTAGCCACATGCATTATTTTGCCAGCCCAGATATAATGTTGTTTGACTGAAATTATGGGCCACCACAGAAGTTCTTAGATCAGTGGTAGAAAAAAAAAATGAGAAGACTGGTAATTATTTCTTTCATAACTATCAATATAACTGTATTCTTTAAAAGTGTGGCTCTCAGCATACTGCAAGCCTCTGAAACATAGAAAAAAAATACTTAAAAGATAGCTAGTATAGGGCAGGAATGGGTAGCATAATGGTTGTGAAAAAAGACTCTCCTGCCTGAGGCTTTGAAGTCCCAAGTTCAATTCCCCTCACCACCATAAGCCAGAGCTAAGCAGGGCTCTGGTAAAAAAAAAAAAAAAAAAAAAAAAGGAATAGTAGTTATGCAGAAGGACACTCATGACTGAAACACAAAAAGTCCCAAGTTTAATTCCTAGCACCACCAGTATCTGGAGTGTAGAAGTACTTGGAAAGAAGGAGAAAAAAATATATATATTTGAAAAGAGCTGGAGTGGTTTAGAATCTCAGGGGAGCCTGGAGAGACAGACTTGGAAGAAGCACAAGCCCAAAGTTGTCAAGTGACTAGAACATCATCAAGTGCTTGTCATGGCTGAAGGGCTTGACACCTATACCTATTAGAATTATGTATCTATTAGCCAACACCACTGCCAGGAAGGGCTGTCAATTCTGTTCCTTTTAAAATACATATTTATTTACTTACTTATTTTGAATAGATACAAAGAGCAAATGAGAGGAAAGAAGAAGATAAGGAGAGAGAAAGTTATCTGCAGCACTGCTTCACCACTCACTGCTTCCCTCCTATGGGTGGGGACCCGTGCTTGACCTGTATCCTTGCACACTGTAATGCATGCACTCAACCAGGTGTGCCACCATCTGGCTTTGCCCTCCTCCTTTTGAATAGCCCTCCTCTCTTTGTTTATTCATTTTCAACTTAAAATACAGAATTAAAAGAACTGATGTAGGCAGATGGCATAATTGTTTTGCCAAGACTTTTCATGCCTGAGGCTTCAAGGTCCCTGGTTCAATCCCCCAACCACCATAAGCCACAGCTGAACAGGGATCTGGTAAAAGAAGGGGGGAAAAAAGAAAGAAAACTAACAAAAATAAGCATTTGTGTCACACTTCAAGGAGGAAGAAGAAAAAGAAGGTGTTAAGAGAGGGAGCTCTGATTTCTTCCACAACACACACATAGCAGGTTTCTCAAAGAAGTCAGTTCAGACACTACATAACTCAAACAACTGGGATAGTACAGTTTCAAAAGGCCAGGATGTAAATTTAAAACACAAATCTGTAAGCTGATGAAATAGCTCTCATGGACAGTGTGCACTGCTTTACCATGTGTGCAAACCAGATTCCAGCCTGGCCTGCACCGTATTGAACGAAGCTTTGGTGTTGTGGTCTCTTTCGCTGTCTCTCTCTCTGGTGTGTTGTTGTTCTTGTTTTCTTTTCTGAATCTAGTAAAAATAAATAAATATGGGAGTCGGGCGGTAGCACAGCGGGTTAAGTGCAAGGGGTGCAAAGCGCAAGGACTGGCTTAAGGATCCCGGCTTCAAGCCCCCTGGCTCCTCACCTGCAGGGGAGTCACTTCCCAAGTGGTGAAGCAGGTCTGCAGGTATCTATCTCTCTCTCCCCTCTCTCTGTCTTCCCCTCCTCTCTCCATTTCTCTCTGTCCTATCCAACAATGATGACATCAATAACAACAACAATAATAACTACAGCAATAAAACAAGGGCAACAAAAGGAAATAAATGTTAAAAAATAAATAAATACTTCAAACATTACAGAAAAAACCCACATCAGCATAAAGTACAAGACTGTGTTTGACTCAGAATGCATCATTACTGCTGCTTCATGAGCCTAGATTGGCAAAATTTCATGGGGCTTCTCTGACAGGGTTTTCTTTTCTCTCTGCATTTCTGGGAGATGACCAGGCTTGCTAGAGTAACATAACTGGAGCCTGGTAATGGCTAATTTAAAGCCACCATATTTTTAATATGGTGTGAAATGTACACAGACATTATGTGTTGTGTGGGAGTTGAGTGGATCTTGCTTCCATTTGTTCAGGGTATGAGCTAGTCCCTGCACATTTGATAGTCAGTCTCCAGGCTGAGGTCAGGAGTGGGCTCAATGGGGCCAGGTGGTGGCGCACCTGGTTGAGCACATATGTTACAGTGTAGAAGGACCCAGGCTTGAGCCCCTGGTCC
This sequence comes from Erinaceus europaeus, assembly GCF_950295315.1. Classification (NCBI taxonomy): domain Eukaryota; kingdom Metazoa; phylum Chordata; class Mammalia; order Eulipotyphla; family Erinaceidae; genus Erinaceus; species Erinaceus europaeus. The sequence goes on from NC_080175.1 coordinate 32,240,712, forward strand.
CCACCTGCAGGGGGAAAGCTTCTCAAGTGGTGAAGCAGGGCTGCAGGTGTCTCTCTGTCTCTCTCCCTCTCTATCACCCCCTTCTTTCTCAATTTCTGACTGTCTCTATCCAACAGATAAAGATTTTTAAAAAAAGATAAAAAAAAAAAAATGGGCTCACTATCACCAAGGCTGAGCTTGGTTTTTTTCCTTGTGTCAACATCCACAGATGTCCAAGGTGTCCAAGCCTGGAAATATCCCCAGCTCCTGGGACCACACTGAAAACACAGGAGTCCAGGGCCATGCCAGCATCACTGAGTCAGAACCTGCATTTGAATAGGTTCCACAGCAAGCTCATGTGGATAGTCAAGTCTTGATTCACCTTGTTGACACTTCCCTGCCTACAGGCCAGGATTCATGGGCACCTGTCTGGAATGTAACCCACTTGCCCTGCTCATCTAGATGTCTCCAGCTCTAGGCAGGGCTGAGTCTGTTCAGACTCACTGGGGGTCCTGTCTTGTCCCATGTTCCTGTGTTGTGGGAAGCTTTGGTTTTATGACATTGTGTCATCTGTCAGCTTGTGATGCTCAAGGCCCATTTCTCCCAACAAGTATTAGGAGTTCCCCTAGAATCACAGCATCTGGGAGTGGTGCATCAGGTTGAGGACACGTGTCACAATATATAAGGCCCTGGTTCAAACTCCCAGTCCCCACCTGCAGGAAGAAAGCTTCATAAGCAGTGTCTGTGTGTGTGTGTGTGTGTGTGTGTGTGTGTGTGTGTGTGTGTCTCTATCTCTCCCTTCCTCCCTCCTTCTCTCTCCCCTTCTCTATCTTCCCTTTTCCTTGATTTCTCTCCTATCCAATGTATAAATAAAATAATTTTTAAAAAAGAATGACACCCCCCCCTTTCTTCTCTGGATTCTTCTCTTAGGAGGCCCATATAAGGAGGAAGAAGGGTCCCCAGAGGCAAGTAAATTGTTTATCCTTTTCTGAAGAAACTCCCAACAATTCCTATGATAGGTCTGGTAAGTCCTGAGTTACAGGTCCCGTGATGCTGCTGCCCCCCCTTCCATTGTCCACTTGGTGTAAACACAGGGGCAGTAGCTGGGTCACCTACAGCTCTGTCCTTCTCAGCGTGCTCATGCCAAGGAACAAGAAGTGAAATGGAAAAGCAAAACATTAGATTTCCCCAACTTTATTCCAGTCACTCCAGGAAGAAGTGAAAGAGGAAGTGGGAAGCAGCCCCACTGTGTAGACTGCAGGGAATGAAGGAACTAAGGAAAGCTTCCATTCCTAGGTGAATGACCAGCCTCTGGGCTAGCTTCTTTGGGCTTGTCACAGTTTGAGGGAGTTCTCTTGTGAGCAGCTGCACTTAACACATGTGCAACTTGACACAGAGAAGAGAAGCAAAGGCCTGTGTCTGGACATTAGTTTTCTAGTGGGTATATATTTAGCAGATTCCAGACTGATTCCTGGCCTATGAACTGTAGCCCAGCTTCTGCTGTGGAGGAAAAGCCTTTTCAACATGTTCTAGATGCAGCTGAAAGACTGCACTTTTGGAGATAATTTCTACAGTTTCTTAGATGCAACTGAGTCAAGTAACAACTTTGGCAAGCCTGAGGTTCCTGCTCTTCATTTTCCTGCCCCCTTTCTGTTCTCACAAGGAGAGATTCAAATTCTAGAAGGCACAAAGCTTGCATTAATCCAAGTCAGTGAATGAGGAATGCCAGGCTAATATTAAGACTTTAGACTACTTAAGAAATCAGCTTTGGGTTCCCCAAAGGATTTTAGTGAGGCAAGAAAAGCCTTTCCTCTCATCAATTGTTTTCTTTTAGTAAACTCCTTCAGGACAGTACCTCCATTCCCACCACTAATCCCTAAACAAAACAAGGGAAAAAAAATATTCTCGGGGATAGGCTCACCTGGTTGAATGCACCCATTACAGTGTGCTGGTGGTTCAAGCCCCCAGTCCCCACCTTCAGAAAGGAAAGGAAGCTTCACAAGAAGTGAAGCAGTACTTCAGATGTCTCTTTTTATCTCTCCTTCTCTATCTCTCCCTTTCCTCTCAAATTCTCTCTTGTCTCTATCCAAAATAAATAAATAAGAAAAAAATAATTTAATATCCAAAAAAGAAAGTATCCTCCGCATTCATTGTTTTCTTCAGGAATTATCAACACAAAACCCTTGAATATGATTTGTACTTTATTTAGCTCTTCTGTTGATTTGGGAAATTGGATGTTACCAAGAAGCAAGTAAACAATGCAAAAGTAACTGTGCACTGCTAGCCTAATAAACCCCAGGATTTTCATGGAGTGCCTCTGGGATGGCAGAGCAAACACGGCTGCCCCTCCTCCCAGCCCCTGTCCTGACCATGCGCTCATAAGGTCTCCATCCTCACACCAGTTCCCTTTCTCTGTTCTTTGCTCAACCTTTCCCAGTGCTTTGATGTCTCCATAATTAATCATCTCTGCCCACCCCACACTTCCCAAGAAAACAGACAGATTTATCACATCCCCATTCTGACTGAATCAAGGGAGTACTGACCTCCAGCCTTCCACTGCAACATCTACAAAATGGAGTAAGATCTCGCACATTGTTTGAAGACGTAAAATGAAGAAACACATATCAGAAGGTCAAGTACAATCAAGGGCTACATTCACAGCACCCATTCCTGCCCCATCCTCCACTTCAGCTCCAGCAAACACATGTGCCTCACTACCCTTTCCCCCTTCTTCCATTTCGGTCTTGGGGTGTGAGGAACTACATTCCTGAGTATAGAGGTGATGGATGATTTAAGGACAACACATCCAGCCCTTCTCTCTCACATAGCCCCATACTTCAGGTTCAGAGACATCTTCATTAACATAATAAAACTCACTTTTGTTGCTCTCTTCACTTAGCTTACTCCAGGGTGTTAGGAGTTCTATGCCAGAAACAGAGATGAGGTCATTTTAGTATACGGATGTCCCTCTGATCTAGAAAACACAACTCTGTGGAAGATTAGAACCAGAGAGGAACTCTTTAATTGCTGATATTTTAATTACAAGCAGTTTCCAAACAAGTGCATACATACTTTGACATATCTAAATAATTGCAAGACTCTTTCCTTTAATATAAATCTGATCTTTCTGCATGGGTTTCATTTCCTATAATTTCTAAGGTATTAGAAATAGCCAGTTCTATGTACTGTTTTTTTAAAGACTTTTTAAAATGTATTTATTTATTTATTTATCTCTCCAGGGTTATTGCCGGGGCTTGGTGCATGAATCCACTGCTCCTGGAGGGTATTTTTCCCCTTTTGTTGCCCTTGTTGTTTTATGGTTGTTATTGTTGTTGTTATTGATGTGATTGTTGTTGGATAGGACAGAGAGAAATGGAGAGGGGAGGGGAAGACAGAGAGGGGTAGAGACAGATAGACACCAGCAGACCTGCTTCACTGCTCCTGAAATGACCCCCTTGCAGGTGAGGAGCCAGAGTCTGGAACCTGGATCCTTACTCCGGTCCTTGCAGTTCGCGCCATGTGTGCTTAACCCACTGCGCTACCGTCGGACCCCCTATGTGCTGTTTTTAATTTCACTTCTCTCTCTCTTTCCTTTCCCATAGAGATTCTCCCTTCCCAATCTTACTGAGAAAATTGACTCCCTTTCCTTAAGATTTAGCTAAAATGGAAGGAAATGTTGATATCATTTTCTCAAAACTAGTAAAAATGAGCTTTAGTGACCTAATCTAAGCAATTCATTTATTCAGCTAACACATACTGAGTTTCATTATGTGCTAGGTCCAGAGAATTGCAGTGAATAAAAAAGAGAAAAATGGGGAGTCGGGCGGTAGCTCAGTGGGTTAAGCGCACAAGGACTGGCTTAAGCATCTCAGTTCAAGCTTCCTCCCTTCCCCCTACCTCCCCCCCCCAGTCGTTTCACAAGCAGTGAAGCAGGTCTGCAAGAGTCTTTTTTTCTCTCCCCTCTCTCTGTCTTCCTCTCCTCTCTCCATTTCTCTCTATCCTATCCAACAATGACAGCAATAACAATAATAATAACTACAACAATAAAACAACAAGGGCAACAAAAGGGAATAAATTAATAAATAAATATTTAAAACAGAGAGAAAAGGGAGTCGGGTGGTAGCGCAGTGGGTTAAGCTCACATGCGCAAATAGCAAGGACCGGCATAAGGATCCTGGTTGGAGCCCCCGGCTCCCCACCCGCAGGGGGGGGTCACTTCACAGGCGGTGAAGCAGGTCTGCAGGTGTCTATCTTTCTCTCCCCCTCTCTGTCTTCCCCTCCTTTCTCCATTTCTCTCTGTCCTATCCAACAACGATGACATCAATAACAACAACAATAATAACTATAACAATAAAACAAGGGCAACAAAAGGGAATAAATAAATATTAGAAAAAAAATTTTAAAAAGAGAGAAATATACCCAGTTTATGTTCAAAGAGTAGAGAGAGAAAAAGAAGGGAATATATCCATATAACAAATAAAAAGGTAGAAAAGAAAAAACTCCAAGTACACATTTATTGTATATCATATTATCACAGGAGGTAGACAGCAGCATTGTGCTGGAGATAATAGCATGGCAGGGATGGGCATGGAGTTTACATCAAGGTTGAGAGACTGAAGAGTGGGAGAGAGTTGCCTCAAGAGAGCAGTACAGACAGACCTTAGGATAGATCTAGGTAAGAGTGTTTGTTTCAGATTTTAAAAAAATAAGTATTTATTTTTGAATGCTAAAGAGATAAAAAATGGAGAGTGAAGTGAAGCCATGGAGATGACTGAACACACACACACACACACACACACACACAAATAAGTAAATAAAATATAAAGTTAAAAAAAAAAAAGAGAGTGAGAGTCAGAGAGAAACCAGAGCCTTGCTCAGCTCTGGCTGATGGGGATTGAACCAGGCACCTCAGAGGCTCAGGTGTGAAAGTCTTTTGCAGAAGCACTATACTATCTCCTCAGCCCAAATGGGTTGAGGTTCTTGTGATAAGACTGCACTGACAAAATTCTTCATAGGGGCTGGGTAGTGGCACAACAAACAAGGTAACTGAATATTCATGTTCACTGTGAGGGTGTGAGCCCTGTTACCCAACTTTTCTGCATTACAACGCCCCCCACCCCAGACTTTCCCTTCTAGATTCTTTGTTTGCTATAGTAATTAAACTGATCCAGATTAAAGCCCATGGCTCCCCACTTGCAGTAGAGAAGCTTCACAAGCGGTGAAGCAGGTCTGCAGGCGTCTCTCTCTCCTTCTCTAGCTCCCCCTTTCTCTCAATTTCTCTGTTCTATCCAATAAAATAGAAAGAAAGAAAACAATGGCTGCCAGGAGTAATGGATTTATGGGGGGGGGGGAGGAATGAGGTGTGGGGGAGGGGGCAGTCGCTTCACAAGCGGTGGAACAGGTCTGCAGGTGTCTATTTTTCTCGCCCTCTCTCTGCCTTCCCCTCCTCTCTCGATTTCTCTCTGTCCTATCCAACAATAACAGCTATAACAACAATAATAGTAATAAGGGCAACAAAATGGGAAAAATATGCATAAGTGAGTGTGACTAGGGCATAAAGGTCACAGTAATGAAACAGGCCATGATCAGCCGTGGCACCACCAAGATCTCAAGTCCTGTGTGACAGCATTATTATTATTATTCTCTGTACTACTTGGTTCTGATTGTGTCACACAAATCTTTCTGTAAAAATGTTTGGTGATCTGTATTCAAGAAAACAATTCAAAATATGCAATAAGATTCCCTCCTTTATAATAGCATGCATTCATATTACTCATAAACAAACAAACAAAAATTGGAACAGCCTAAAAGTGCAACATTAGAGAAAAAAATTAAGGAAAGATAAGAATGGATAATAAATTAAGGTTTTCATAGATTGTTTAACGCTATGAAAATATCATGACACTGGACTGGGTGGTGGCTCACCTGGTTGAGCACACATGTTATAGTGCACAAGGACCCAGGTCGAGCCCCTGATTCCCACCTGCAGAAGGAAAGCTTTGCAAGTGGTGAAGCAGGGCTGTAGGTGTCTCTCTTTCTCTATCTCCCCTACCCTCTCAATTTCTGACTGTTTCTATCCAATAAATAAAGATAGTAAAAAATATTTAAAAAATAAGAAAATATCATGACAGAACAGCAGTGAAAAATAGCAACAGCAAATTGTAATCATCATCTAGCCTCACTGTGATAAAAAATAAATGAGTGGCCTTCCAGAGACGTGGCTTTGGAGTAGCAGCAGCTACATTTCACTCTCCCAGATCAACTAGGAATAGCAAATAAGATCACCTGAGAACACAAGATAAGACTAGGATTACTTAGGGACCTTCCAACCCAGGGGTGAGTGCAAATACAGGTGGCACATGGACTGAGAGGGGTTTAAGGAGAGATTCCTAGGGCTAAAAGCCCATACCTACCCGGAAGCAGCTGGTACCAGTGTAGCAGTTTACCAGTTGACACGTCACCTCCAGTCTCAGTTTTATCAACTAAAAGACTGCTGAAGGGAGGAGAAAATCACATAAACTTCATCAATTAACAACCGTGGGTCTCCATTGCCATTGCCCCTTCAGGTCTGGAATGAATACCAGCAGGAAAATCCAATACTGACATGGGGGGTGGGGTGGGGGCAGAGAACTGGCCAGGTAACTCAGGAGAATATATACATTCCCAGTGTCCAGAGGTGTAGCTATATAGTAGGAGCCTTTTCACATCATTCTCCTGATAAATTAGAGAAAATAGTGAATAATTCCTACAGAAATCAGGATTTATTCCAAAGCTCAGGGCCACAGAGTGCTGCTAGGCTCGGCTTTTACTTGGGGTAGAGCAGAGACTGGGCTCAGGACTTTACACTCTCAGATCATGGGAGTCTCTTTGCATAACCTCTGTGCTATCTATCCTGCACCCTGTTTTATCTCTTGTAATGAGTGATTAAGCTAAAAAAATATGCTTTGAGTTAAAAACTCCTCAGGCTCCCATAGCCTGCAGGGAAGATAAATAACATAAGTTTTAACAGTCACTGTGCTTCACCTCAGGGATTGAGATAACACTGAAACAATTGTTAATTTTTCAGAACTGTAAACTCTTAAGTACTTTACTTAGACACAAGTCAATCCAGGCAAGTGTGATTTAAAGGGAACTGTGAGGCTGAGGTTGAGCATGGTGTGGACCACCTATGAAATAGGTGCCTGGTGGTACAGCCACCCTGTCAGACTCCCCCACATGGGGTTGAGCAGGGGAGGGCCTCAGCCTCCAGGATTCTGCCCCTCTATCAAATGCCCTTGTCCTACAAGGGCCTCACATTCTCTAAGCACAAAGATTCACTTCCTTGTTCTCAAACCGGTTAGTCTGCTTACTCAACTACTAGAAGCCCCCATACCTCTTCCCTGTCTCCCGTTCTTCTAACTATATATGATTCAATTTCCCCCTGCCCACACAAAGACCCCCCCCCTTACTCCCTGTGTGCCTGATGATAATCTCACCTCCTCATTCCCAAATCAGCCAGACCACCTGCCCAATGGTTACTGGAATAACCCTCACCCTTACCATATTAGGTATAAACAAACTGCTTCCCCCTACTGCCCTTTAAAAACTCTGTTCTGATGCTCAATAAACAGGCTATCCACTGCCATAGCCTCCTAGGTGTACTTTGGTCTTGTCTCTTGCCACTGGTGGCAAAGAAAGATCCCAGTCATATTCACCCCTGCTGCCCCGGGTCAGGGTTTTGCTTGCACCTGTCTCCGGTGACCAAAGGAATGGTCACACAGAGAGATCTAGACCTGGGATAGGCCCCTCATGAGAGCCTAGCAGTGATTAGTGAATTGAAAAATAGTGAGAGAGGGACCTCATGACACTATATATATAATGGTTAAACCCAGAAGAAACACTGCAGAAAGGAACCAGGAAAAAAGCCCAGATAGATAAGAGCCTTCAAAAGATAGAAACACATAAGAATTAGGACAACATCCAAACACTAATTGATGCAATAGTTACAGGAGTGAGTAAAGCTTTTGAAAGTAGTGTCATCAGAAATGGGGAAACAATAAATGAGACACTGAAAGAAAAAACTAATTACCTCAAGGTAATTAGAGAGCTGAAAGAGCTGATCTAAGAGCACAACTAGCTGAACAAACTAACACAGTACTGGAACAGGGTAACAAAATAGCTGAATTACACAAAACAGCAAAGGGGAGAAAGCAGAATAACTGATACAAAAAAAATAATTGATACAGAAAACAGAGTTAGCAAGATGGAGAATGAATTAGAGAAAACAAAATCAATCAACATGATCCATCACATCAATAAAAGCAAGAAAAACCACATGGTTATATCAGTAGACGTAGAGAGAGCCTTTGACAAAATACAACATCCCTTTATGATCAAAACACTACAAAAATGGGAATAAATGGAAAATTCTTCAGGACAATGGAGTCCATATGTAACAACCTACAGCCAACATCGTACTCAATGGTGAAAAACTGGAAGCATTTCCACTCAGATCAGGTACTAGACAGGGCTGCCCACTATCACCATAACTATACAACATAGTGTTGGAAGTTCTTGCCATAGCAATCAGGCAGGAGAAAGGAATTAAAAGGATACAGATTGGAAGAGAAGAAGTCAAACTGTCACTATTTGTAGATGATATGATAGTATACATTGAAAACCTAAGGAATCTAGCAGGAAGCTCTTGGAAAATATCTGGCAATATAGTAAGGTATCAGGTTACAAAATTGATTGATTTATGTATATTAAATCAACCTCACATCCCTGGGACAAACCCTACTTGGTCATGGTGAATTATATTTTTAATATTTTGTTGTATCTGGTTAGCTAGAATTTTGTTCATTATTTAAGCATCTATGTTCGTTATCGATATGGGTCTGTGTGGAGAAAACTGCTACTAATCTTATGGGAGTTCCTCTGTAAATGACTATTTGATTTTGTCTTGAAGCCTTCAGGATCCACAAAAGTTAGTGGTATTCCTTTGTGCAAACACTAAGGTAGCAAAAGAAGAAATCCAGAAATCAATTACTTTTACTATAGCAACAAAAACAACAAAATATCTAGGAATAAACCTAACAAAAGAAGTGAAATACTTGTATACTGAAAATTATATTACTCAAGGAAATAAAAAAAGACATAAAGAAGTGGAAAGATATTCCAAGTTCATAGCCTGGAAGAATTAACATCATTAAAATGAATATACTACCCAGAGCCATACACAAATTTAATGCAATCCCCATCAGGATCCCACCCAATTTTTTTTAGGAGAACAAGAGCTACAATTGTTCATCTGGAGCCAGAAAATACCTAGAATTGCCAAAAAAAATCTTGAGAAGAAAGTACAGAACTGGAGACATCATACTCCAAGATCTCATATCGTATTATAGGGCCATTGTAATCAAAACTGCTTGGTATTGAAACATAAAGAGACACACTGACCAGTGGAATAGGATTGAAAGGCCAGAGGTAAGCCCCCACACCTAGGGACATCTAAACTTTGACAAAGGTCCCCAGACTATTAAATGGAGAAAGGAGAGTCTCGCCAACAAATGGTGTTGGAAAAATTGGGTTGAAACATGCAGAAGAATGAAACTGAACCACTATATTTTACCAAACACAAAAGTAAATTCCAAGTATATCAGGATTTGAATGTTATACCAGAAATTATCAGATACTTAGAGGAAAATACTGGCAGAAATCTTTCATCTAAATTTTAAAGGCATCTTCAATGAAATCAATCCAATTACAAAACAAAAAAAAAGTTGAACAATAATCACAAAGGAGGACTTGGACTGGGTCTGGTGTATTGCACCAAAGTAAAGGACTTTGGATTGGGGGTTGGAGAAAAGGGTTTGGGTCCTGGAACATGATGGCAGAGAAAGACTTGGGGGTGGGTGTTGAAAAAAGAGAAATGTGAACAGGGGTAGATGGCATAATAGTTATGCAAAGAGACTCTTATTCCTGGAGCTCCAAAGTCTCAGGTTCATGGTGAATTCACTTTCTTTACTCCATCTTGGATGGAGCTCGAATATATCATGTTAAGTGAGATAAGAAACGAAAAGATGAATTTGGATGATCTCACTCATAGATAGAAGTTGAAAAACAAGATCAGAAGGGAAAACTCTAAGCAGAACTTGGAATGGAATTGGTGTAGTGCATCAAAGTAAAAGACTCTTGGGGACTGGGGGGGATTCAGGTCCAGAAACATGATGGCAAAGGAGGACCTAGTGGGGGTTGTATTGTTATGTGGAAATGTTATGCATGTACAAACTATTGTATTTTACTGTTAACTGTAAACCATTAATCCCCCAACAAAGAAATTAAAAACAAAAAAGAAGAAGAAGCTTCTGCACAGCAAGAGATACCACCACACAAAGAGAACTCCCATAAAGTGGGAGAAGATCGTTACATGCCATACATCAAACAAGAGACTAATAGCCAAAATATATAAAGAGCTCAGCAAACTCAGCAACAAGAAAACAAATTACCCTATCCAATAATGGGGAGAGGATATGAACAGAATATTCAGAACAGAAGAAATCCGTAAGGCCAACAAACATATGAGAAAAATGCTCCAAGTCATTGTCAGAGAAAAATACAAATAAAGACAACAATGAGATACCACTTCACTCCTGCAAGAATGTCCTATATATCAGAAAAGATAGCATCAACAAATGCTGGAGAGGTTGTAGGGACAAAGGAAACCTCCTACATTGCTGGTGGAAATGTAAATTAGTCCAACCCCTGTGGAGAGCAGTCTGGAGAACTCTCAGAAAGCTAGAAGTGAATTCCTCCCCTGGGTATCCTAAGGAACCCAACACACCCATCCAAAAAGACCTGTGTATACCTATGTTCTTAGCAACACAATTTGTAATAACCAAAACCTGGAAGCAACCCAGATATCCAACAACAGATGAGTGGCTGAACAAGTTGTGGAATATATATATATATATTACTCAGCTATCAAAAATGATGACTTCACTGTTTTCAGCCTATCTTGGATGGAGCTTGAAGAAATCATGTTAAGTGAAATATATACACAATAGAATACTACTCAGCTATTAAAAATGGTGAATTCACCTTCACCTCATCTTGGATGAAGCTTGAAGGAATCATGTTAAGTAAGATATGTCAGAAACAGAAGGTTGAACATGGGATGATCTTAGTCATAGGCCCAAGTTGAAAAACAAGAACAGTAGTGGGGCCAAGAGGTGGTGCACTTGATTAAGCGCTCATGTAACAGTGCACAAAGACAAAGGTTCAAGTCCCTGGTCCCTGCCTTCAGGGGGAAAACTTCCTGAGTGGTGAAGCAATGCTGCAGGTGTCTTTCTGTCTCTCTCCCTCTCTGTCTCCCTCCTCCCCTCTCAATTTCTCTCTTGTCTCTAGCTAGTAAATAAATAATTTTTAAAAAAGAAAAAAGAAAAACAAGAACAGAAGGGAAAACACAAAGCAGAATTTGGACTGGAGTTGTGTATTGCACCAAAGTAAAAGAATCTGGGGTGGGGTTGGGAGGGAGGCTTAGGTCCTGGAACAAGATGGCAGAGGAGGACCTAGTGGGAGTGAATTGCTATGTGGAAAACTGGGAAATGTTACACATGTACAAACTACTGTATTTTACTATTGACTGTAAAACATTAATGTCCCAATAAAGAAAAAATTCAGGGGGACTGAGGAGACAGACTAACGATCTAAAAAATACATTCATGCCTGAAGCTCTGAAGTCCTAGGTTCAATCCCCAGCACCACTATAAGCCAGAGCTGAGCAGTACTCTGTATCTCTCACTGATTAAAATTTTTTTAATTTTTATTTATAAAAAGGAAACACTGACAAAAACCATAGGATAAGAGATACAACTCCACACAATTCCCACCACCAGAATTCCATATCCCATCCCCTCCCCTGAGAGCTTGCTTCTTCTTCTCCTTCTCCTTCTCCTTCTCCTTCTCCTTCTCCTTCTCCTTCTCCTTCTCCTTCTCCTTCTTCTTCTTCTTCTTCTTCTTCTTCTTCTTCTTCTTCTTCTTCTTTTAATTGGGGAATTAATGTTTTATATTCAACAGTAAATACAATAGTTTGTACATGCATAAAATTCCCCAGTTTTCCATATAATAATACAACCCCTACTAGGTCCTCTGTCATCCTTCTTGGACCTGTATTCTCCCCCCACCCACCCACCCTAGAGTCTTTTACTTCGGTGCAATATACCAATTCCAGTTCAGGTTCTACTTGTGTTTTCTCTTCTGATCTTGTTTTTCAGCTTCTGCCTGAGAGTGAGATCATCCCATATTCATCCTTCTGTTTATGACTTATTTCACTTAACATGATTTCTTCAAGGTCCATCCAAGATCAGCTGAAAACGGTGAAGTCACCATTTTTTACAGCTGAGTAGTATTCCATTGTGTATATATACCACAACTTGCTCAGCCACTCATCTGTTGTTGGACACCTGGGTTTCTTCCAGGTTTTGGCTATTACAAATTGTGCTGCTAAGAACATATGTGTACACAGATATTTTTTTTATGGCTGTGTTGGGTTCCTTAGGATATATCCCCAGAAGAGGAATTGCAGAATCATAGGGTAGGTCCATTTCTAGCCTTTTGAGAGTTCTCCAGACTGTTCTCCACAGAGGTTGGACCAATTTACATTCCCACCAGCAGTGCAGGAGGGTTCCTTTGACCCCACAATCCCCTGAGAGCTTTCTTATTCTTTATCCCTCTGGGAGTATGAACCCAGGGTCATTATGGGGTGCAGAAGGCAGAAGGTCTGGATTCTGTAATTGCTTCCCTGCTGAACATGGGCGTCGATAGGTTGATCCATACTCCCAGCCTGTCTCTCTCTTTCCCTAATGGGGAGGGGCTCTGGGGGAGCAGGGCTCCAGGAGACATTGGTGGGACTGTCTGCCCAGGGAAGTCCAGTTAGCATCATCTTAGCATCTGGAACCTGGTGGCTGAAAAAAGAATCAACATACAAAGCCAAACAAAATGTTGACTAATCATGAACCTAAAGGCTGGAATGATTCAGAAGATAATTGGGGGGGGGTCTCTGTTTTGTAGATAGTTAGTAGGCCTATTTTAGTTATATTCCAAAGGGCCCATGACTATACTAGTTGCCTTTTTTTTTTCCCTGAGCCTGACATCTGATATGCAGGTGGATCCAAGTTATTGTCTGGGAAGATAATGTCATAGCTGGAAAAAGAACCAGAAAGCTGGGTCAGGGAAGAGAGGACCTCCCAAATATAGAAAGGTGTATAAATATTGTTGATTGTAAACCCCATTGATTTGAAATTGTTTTTAAAAAAAGAACTCTAGGTGGTGCAGACACAGAGAGGGAAGTCAGCTCAACTGCCATGGAGAGCAAAATGTAGTGCTGGCTATCCAGAGCTGCCAAGGGGATTTCTCAACCTTATGTACGTAAACTGTCCTGTTCTCCTCATGGCTAGGACAGAAGTCCATAGATGCAGGCCACTGCCCCCCTTTACTGCCTCCCTGCTTGACTTCAGATGCTGGAGCTAACGCAGCAAATGTGCTGCTTGTGAAAACAAGTGAAGCCATGAGGATAGTTTCCAGCTTTTAGCTTCTGAGCAAGAGCTTTCAAAAGAGTGGTGGTGTTTTTAAGGCTTGACCATGTACCCACTCTTGCTTCTCCCACAGGAGCAGCAAACAGTCTGTCCCCATGAATGGCACAGTTCTTAATAGCATAACATTGATTCCCATAAGAGCACAGCATGTTTATCAACATTGGCACAGGATGTAGAAACATTCTCCTGAGCCGCTAAATGGGAAGGGAGGAGCCAGAGGTATGAGGAACTTCAAGGTTTGACCCAGAGAATCCAGTGTATCTCGTAAGACAGGGCCTCTGTATTGTCTAAACTGCTCAGTTAGAGCTATTATTGCTCTCACTGAGTGTTAGTGCTTGAAACCTAAATGATTAGGATCTCAGCTCTTTTTTTTTCTTGTGATTTCCCCCCATTTTTAAAATTTGTGGTTAATAGTGGGTTACAAGGTTGTAGATAAGTTTGTGGGCCACATGTATCTCTTCTTTAGAAAACTATATTCAATAGTTCTTTGTTCCACTTTTTTTTTTAAATCTTTTGTCTTTTTAATTGGATGGGACAGGGAGAAAATGAGAGTGGAGGGGGAGACAGAGAGGCAAAAAGACAGAGAGACATCTGCAGACCAACTTCACCACTCGTGAAGCATTCTCCCCTGAAGGTGGGGAACAGGGGCTCGAACCCAGGTCCTTGCACATTGTAACATGTGCACTTAACCAGGGGCACCACCACCCAGCCCTGCACTGACCCACTCTTTCACTGGGTTATTTTTCTTTCTTTTGTTGCCAGTTCTTTTTCATCTTGATATGATCAGGCACTACTTCAGGTGACATCTATGGTCTTGGTCACTAGTTATAGTATTATTTAATATTTAATATCCACTTGTGATGACTGTAGAACCCTCCCACCATTTCCTCATCTTACAACCTCACTCTATTAATTCAGATGAGTAAATGAACAGTCACATAAACAGCCTTATGGGAGCATGGTTTTCTCTGCTTCTGGCAGAAGGGAAACTTGTTCCTGAGCAAACCGACTCTTTTCCCCACAATGCCTGGTTTGCAGAGGACCATGCTTCCATCCTACATTCCCCATTTTTCTCTGGATCCTTGCTGCTTATCTTGGGAGCTGTGGGCTGCAGGATATGTGCAGGGACTCTTTCATTATCTCCACTACATTAGCCTGCTCCTCTGTTGGCTTCAGCCCCAGGCATGCTGGTTAGACTAACCCACTTGTACAGACGGACTACATCTTGGGGCAACTGTCAGACCTCCTTCTAGCCTCCCATGTTTCACCAGGCCACCATGCATATAGCTCTTGAGCACCCCACATTGGGACTGCATAGGGTGTACATGCCAACCTCATCAGAGAGGATGTGAATAGGCAGTGCAATTGATATACAGCTATGAGCGTCACCATTCACGTCTGCCCCATCACTACACTGTGTCCCCCTCACTTTGGAGCCCAGCGCCTCCTTTCTGATTAAACATGGAAGCATTCTTACATTTCAATATACTGCTCACATCACGTGAGTGGAAAACTTTAGTGAGATCTAATTCCCATCCTCCGGAAATGCTCACTGTGGTGAGGAATATCTGGTGAGGGCAGCCTGCAGAAGCTCACCAAGATAAAGCGGGTCTATCTAGTGGGTGTCTTGGGGGACCCAGAGCACAGTGTGGTTAGACAGTGAAGGGTGACTGAAATGTGCCATTCTGGTTTGTACATTATTTTGAGCTGAATGCAATCAAGACTACAGCATATCATGAAAAGTTTCTTACTTGTCCCATAGCTCTCTGGAAGAACTTAGGTGAGGTACCCCAAAGAAAGAAATTCACAGAGAAGGTTCTTCATATGACTCACAATACCTGCAAGGCAGAGCAAGCAGCCCATTCCTAAACCTCTACCTTCTCCTTCCTATGAGCCTCCCTCCTCTTCTTCTAAGCCCCAGGCCCATTCCTTTCTTTAGCTCAAGATGGCAGGCACCCTTTAATTGTCTGACTGCCTTTGAATTCCATTTTTTATGGGGCACCTTTAGAAATGAAAAGAAATCTGTTCTTCCTATTAATCTTTTTTATGTCATACTTTTATTTTTACTTTAAAAATTAAGATACAAGATTGTAGGATTGAGAAAGCTCCACACCTGTCATACTTTTCAAGAATATTTATTTATTTTGTATCTGATAGAATAGAGAGAAATTAAGAGGGAGGGAGGGAGGGATAGAGAGAGAAATAGAAACTGAGAGGTACCTGCAAACCTGCTTCACTTCAGGGGGGTGTGAAACACCCCCCTACTGCTGGGGAGCCGTGACTTGAACCTAGGTCCTTGTACATGGTCATGTATGCACCTTACTGAATGCACCACCACCGAGTCCCTATGTTATGATTTTTTTAAATAGAGGGTGAGAGACAGAGAGAGAGAGAAAGAGAAACATCATAGCACTACACTGCAACTCATAAAGCCTGCCCTTGGCAGGTGCTGACTGGGCACTTGAACCCTAGTCCATGTGCACAGCCAAGTGTGTACTCTGCAGGATAAAGCATCTCCCAGCCTCCATACCTTATGTCAGTTTAATTGTTATAGCAACCAAAGAACCTAAACTTGAAGAAGGGAAAGGCTGGGGGAACAGGGCTCACATCCTTACAGTGAACATGAATAGTCATGAGTCTCCTGGAATATACCTAAAATAGACTTCCTAGTTTCTTGCCACCCTGAAATCCCTATTCTCATCTGTTCTGTTCCTAGTTTTTGGTTCCTGTTTACTAATCATTTCATCCTGCTTTATATTTTACCACCTTTCAGACACCAAGTTGCAGATGCTACTGTGATTTCATCCTAACCTCCTTGGGCAGATGATCTCACTAATGTGCCCCAGAGCATCACCTCTTCAGAGCCCTAGCCCACTAAGAAGGATAGAAACAGGCAGGGGGTATGGATCAACTGGCCAATACCTATGTCCCACAGAGAAGCAATTACAGAAGCCAGAGATCCCACCTTCTGAACCCCAGAATTTTGGTCCATTCTCCCAGAGAGAGATAAATGTTAGGGGAAGATGACCAGAGGGCTCTGAAACCCCTATTCCATCAGGACACAGAGTGAGAAAAGGAAAAAAGGAAGGACACTTGGAAGTAGTAATTGGTGTAGGTGTGAATGAGAAAGGAAGAGAAGGCAGGACTACAGAAAATATGGGCAAGCAGATGATTGAGATATATCTATAGACAGACAGTTCTAGAAATAATAGCCCATATCTGTGAGTTTGGGAGAACCACTGCATTTCCCAATGGAGGGAATGGAAACACAGATCTCTGGTGGTGGTAATGGTGTAGAATTGTACCCCTGTTATCTTATGGCTTTCTTTTTATTTTCTTTTAAGTTTTTTTTTCATTCATTTATTCCCTTGTGTTGCCCTTGTTGTTTTATTGTTGTAGTTATTATTGTTGTTGTTATTGATGTCATCGTTGTTGGATAGGACAGAAAGAAATGGAGAGAGGGGGGAAGACAGAGAGGGGGAGAGAAAGATAGACATCTGCAGACCTGCTTCACCACCTGTGAAGCGACTCCCCTGCAGGTGGGGAGCCAGGGGCTTGAGCCAGGATCCTTATGTAGGTCCTTGAGCTTACCGCCCGACTCCCATCTTATGGCTTTCTAAGTCAATATTATTAAGTCACTAATAGTAAAAAAAAAAAAAAAAAAAAAATTCTGTCTGCTATCTGACCAGAGTGGTAAATAACCACCCCACCCGTGTGTGTGTGTGTGTGTGTGTGTGTGTGTGTGTGTGTGTGTGTGTGTCTCCCCATTCCTGGGGTCTTTCTCCAGAGCAGACAATCCCTGGCAGAGGACTCTGCTAGCCCACAGCGCACAAGGCTGACCACACCCTCATAGTCTGGGGAGAAACTAACAATTAGGTTGATGAAACAGAAAGGGGAAGCTCTACACTGTGGGTAAGTAAGAAAAACCACACATGCAGCCACATGAGTGCATGATCTTGCTTGGGGAAGTTAAAACTAGGCAGGAAATAAATAAAGAAATGCAAAAAAAAAAAAAAAAAAAAAAAAAAAAGGCCAGACACCCAGAGTGAGCTTGGGGAAGAGATTATAGAGGCACAAACAAGAATGCTATAGAAACAAGGAAATGGTCTAGAACTCAAGAGAACATTAAGACTTGCCAATACATCTGCTAAAACACCTCAGAAAATGTAGCATCTATTCTATGTAAATTATGAATGCTTTCAGGTTTTTTATTTTAAAACCAGGTTAGTTGTGTTTTTTTTTTTTACAGGGGTGAGGTGGGGAGGGGGATGTTTGCTTGTTTAAAATTTTTTAATTTATTTTGGATAGATAGAAAGGAATTAAGAAAGAAGGGAGAAACAGAGAGGAACAAGAGGTGAGAGAGACACCTGTAATATTGCTTTACCATGCCTGAAGCTTCCCCACTACAAGTGGGGACTAGGGGCTAGAACCTGAGTCCTTATGCATTGTAATGTGTGCACTCAACCGGGTGCACCAATGCCTGGCTTTTATTTATTTATTTATTATTGGATAGAGCCAGAGAGAAATCAAAAGGGAAAGAAGAGATAGGAAGAAACATCTGGGGAGTTGGGCAGTAGCGCAGTGGGTTAAGTGCACATGGTGCTAAGCACAAGGACCAGCGCAAAGATCCTGGTTCGAGGCCCCAGCTCCCCACCTGCAGGGGAGTGGCTTCACAGGTGATGATGCAGGTTTACAGATGTCTATCTTTCTCTCCTCCTCTCGTCTTCCCTCCTCTATTTCTCTCTGTTCTATCCAACAAAGGCGACATCAATAACAGCAACAATAAGAAAACAACAAGGGCAACAAAAGGGGAAAAAAAGAACTTATTTAAAAAAAATAATTAAAAAAAAGAAAAAAGAAACAAACATCTACAGCACTGCTTCACCCCTCCTCTACAGGTGGGGACTGGTGGCTTGAACCCAGGTCCTTGAGCATTATAATATGTGCACTCAACCAGGTGCAACACCACCTGGCCTGTTTGCTTGTTTTTACCAGAGGAACTTTGCTCTTAAATGATGATTTTACTGTACCTGCTGGACTGCTTTTTTCTTTTTAAATATATATTGACTTTCAATATCAGAAGGCAACTAAGGAGACAGAGAGGGGAAAAGACAGAAAAGGAAGAAAAGACACCACAGCACCGTTCTACCATTTGTGAAGCTTCCCCTGTGCGTGGTCCTGGTGCTCAAAGCTGGGTTTGTGAGCATAGCAAAGTGTGCATTCTACTTGGAGCTATCTGCCAAGCCCCCAGGTAAGCCTTAAAAAATAAATAAATAAATAAAAACCTGGTAAGATCCCATAATGTGACTTCCTAATGGGAGAAGCAAGTACATTCAATACTTCAAGAGTCAGGGGGTGGGGGTGGCTCACCAGGTTGGAAACATGCTGCCTTGTATGAGGACCTGGTTTCAAGCTCACAGTCCCTACCTGCTTCATGAGTAGTGGAGCAGTGCTATAGGTGTCTTCCTTTCTCTCTCTTTCTTTCCCTCTCTAACTCTGCCTGTCTTAAACTATCTATCAAAAGAAGCAAAAGTTGCTGGGAGTGGTGGAGTTGTGCAGGCACCAAGTCCCAGAGATAATGCTAGCAGCAAAAAAGGGGGGACATTTAAAAAATACTTCATTTATTTTATTATTATTATGATTTTTAATGAGAGAGATTCAGAGAGAAAGACATAAAGGGAAAGACCTAAGCACTGCTCAGCCTTGGCTGGTGTTGGTGCTGGGGACTAAACCTGGGACCTAAGAGGCTCAGGCATGAAAAGTCTTGGAAAATCGCTGTGCTATCTCCCAGCCCCCAAAAGGGAACGTTTTTCTTTAGACTGCCTGTTCCTTCCACTGACTCCCTACACTCACAGCCCCCACCAAGCTGACCTGGATCTTTCTGCACTCTTCCACCCATGGTCCTACCTACATTTTTTTGTTTTATTTTTAAGATTTATTCATTTATTTATGAGGGACAGGAGGAGACAGAACCAGAGCATCACCCTGGCACAAGTGATGCCAGGAATCTAGGACCTCATGTTTGAGAGTCCAGTGCTTTATCCAATGTACTGCCTCCTGGGTCCCCCCCACCTACAGTTTAGTGTCCACATGGAGATTGCAGATCAAGCCCTTCCTTGCCTAGGCATTTTCCAGTGGCTTCCTGGTCCTAAGAAAAAAAATGAGACCGGTGGTCTGGTAGGTGCCGCAGTGGTAAATCATTGGATTCTCAAGCATGAGGTCCTGAGTTCAATCCCTGGCAGCACATGTACCAGAGTGATGTCTGGTTCTTTCTCTCTCCTCCTATCTTTCTCATAAATAAATAAATAAATTCTAAAAAAAAATTAAAAGAAAAATGAAAAAAATGAGACCAGTCCTGAGGGTGGGCCTTCCCAGTGACAGCTTCCTGTGCTGAAGCCCTTCCCTTGGTCTCAGCAGTTCCTGGCCTTGAGGTCTCAGTTTAAATGTTTTCCCAAAGAGACATCCTTAAGTACATCCAGTGGTAGACATCATCCCCATGGCTGTTTCTACATCACTTGTGACAGATCTTAACTACTGATGACTGTCCCCCCCCCCCAGCCCCCAGAAAACCACAAAGTGTCTCATTAGCAGTTATTTGCTTTAAGGAGAAATCATATTTTTGATATATTGGGTTAAAAATACTGTTAAACTTATTTTCACCTGGCTCAGTTGCGCAGGGCTCCATCTCCATACAGGTCTGACCCAGGCAGAATCCCGAAAAAAGGGTGTGTGAGTTATGAAACAGAGACCTCAATGACATTTCCCCACATAAAGGTTAATTATCTCATTTCGGCTTGGCAGAGCAGGTCTCTAGAAGAGAAGGTGCTGAGCCCAACCTGAAGGGCATACACACACACACACACACACACACACACACGACGTGCCGGGGCTCGGGGCCACCTCCAGACCAAATAGCAACAAGTGACAGTCATAGGTCACATCTTCGACCAAAGGGCACCTAACCCGTGAAGGAGGAAGGGGGAAGGAAGGGGAGAAGGGAGGGGGTAAGGGAGAGGAGAAAGGGGACTTGGGTAAGGGGTGATGGGGGCAGTCTACGGGAAAGGGTGGCTGGGGGGCAAGCTCGTGGAGAGAGGGGCTGAGTAGGTAGGCAGTGTTTGGGGAGGCTAAAGTGCGTGGCAAGCTCAGGGTTAGGAAGGCAGGGAGGAGCTGCGGATGCTGGACCGCCTTTTGCGGGCGGGGCGCCCGAGGGCGGAACTGCTGCGGGGGCGTTGACGGGCGCGTGGCCGCGCTTGGGCGTGCACGTGGATGTTGGGCGGAGCTCGGGGCAATGGGAGTCCGGGCTCGGGGTGCTGGGGGCGGAGTTCTAAGGCTGCTAGGGGCGGAGCTCGAACGCTGCTGGGGGCGGAGCTCGAGCGCTGATGGGGGCGGGGTCTGGTGGCTCCTAGGGGAGGGGCTCACGGGCGGGGCTCGCGGGCTTCCGGGGGTGGGACTTCTCCCGGCCTATAAAGGCGGCCTGGCCCGGCTCTGCGATGAGATTCCTCACAGTCATGTCTGGTACCTCATATTTCCCACTGCCCCCGTTGGCCTTGGCCCTGACGGTGGCGCTGGCCCTGGTCGTGACCGCGGGCCCGGCGTCCGGCGCGTCTCCAGCCAAGTCCCCGCGGCTAATCGGCGGGCTGATGGACGCGGACGTGAACGAGGAGGGCGTGCAGAGGGCGCTGGATTTCGCGCTCAGCGAATACAACAAGGCGAACAACGACGCCTACCACAGCCGCGCGGTGCAGGTGCTGCGCGCCCGCAAGCAGGTGCGTGGGCGGGCTCGAGGGGTACAGCTGCGGCGGGGAGGCTAGGGAGGCAGTGCAGGTGCGGCCGAGCTGGTGGGGTATATCGTGGAGGTGCTGGGGGGGGGGCGGTGCAGGTGCGGTTAGGGAAGTGCGTCGTGGAGGTGAGGCTGGGCGTGGGGAGGAGTATAGTGGAGGTGAGGCTGGTGGGGCATATCGTGGAGGAGCCACCTGGGCGCAGGGGGCTGGTCCATTGTGCAGATGCTGCCGGCAGCATCGTGCAGGGGGCATCGTGGAGGAGCGATGTGGGGGTGAGGGGCATCATGCAGATGAAACTGCCGGGGTGGGGGTGGGGGACATTATGGAGGAGCGGCGGGAGGTGGCATCATGCAGAAGAAACTGCGGAGTTGGGGGGCGACTTTATGGAGGAGCGGCGTGGGATGGCATCATGCAGAGGAGACTGGTGTGGCGGCGGCGGGGGCGAGACTTTATGGAGGAGCCGCCCACCCCAGGGGGCGGGGGCGCATCCTGCAGAGGGGCCTGGCGGGCCGGCGGGCCGGCAGGCTCTACCTCCAGCCCTGCTGCGCCAGTTTCCTGAGCGAGCCTGGCCTTCTGGCTGCCTGCGGTGGGGAGGCCAGGCCCTTTGCCCTCACCCGCAGAGATCGAGCTTCCTGAGGAGCTTCCCACCACCCTAGCAAAGGACAAACAGGCCTTCTGGCTTTGCCAGGGAATGGCTTCTTAAACACAGTGTCCATGCCTGCCTTCTTCCATTTATTTATTTATTTATTTATTTATTTTAATGTGGGTATAATTCAGACTTACCGAGCAGCTACAAGATAGTGCAGGGAATCCATTGAAGCTGCTGCATCCGGGCTCTTGACATTTCGTATTTACTTTCTCCACCTCAGTGCCCACTGCCTTGTGCGTGGATGTGTGTAGACAGATACAGTTTAGGTCTATTAAAAAGGCTTTGTTTTTGAAAGCAGACATTTCTGGGTGTATTTATTTCCTTGAAACAAGTTTTTTTTTTTAATATGACAACAGTGCAATTTTGAAAATCAGCAGTTGTCACTGACACATGCAAATGTCTCATTATTCAGATGTGTGTTGCTGATGATTCCAACTGATGGGCTTCTAGCCCGGGCCTTTCCCAACCTGTGCTGAGTCACGGCAGGCGGGCAACCACTGTTATTGCTGGGCAGAGCATAGTGTTTCTTTCCTGACCTTCGCATTTCTGAAGAGGTCGCCCAGCCATGCAGGCTGTTGCTCGGTTTGGACTGCCTAAGTGTGGCAGGGATGTGCTATCCTCTGCCTAGTTAGCTGTGTACCCTCAGCACCCAGAGGTGTGCTGACTCCAGAGCATAGACACCAAACCCCGTTAGATATCCTGGAGAAAAGGCCCCTCTGTGCTGCCCTCTGCAAGTCACTTTCAGGTTCTGCAGTCCTGTTTCCCATCCTTACCCAGATGCCCCACCCATAGCCCAGGGGCCAGAGTGCCAGCAGGTGTAGAGGACCATGACCAATCCTGGACCCTCCAGATAAAGAGGACAGCCCTTCATCCAAGTCAGAAGGGAGTGTGTAGGGGACAAATGGTAACTCACCCCTTCAGAACACGTCACCATGTGCAAGGGACCCAAGTTCAAGCCCCCCCCTTCATACCCCCTTCCCATACCCACTTGCAGGGGGATGTTTCATGAGCAGTGAAGCAGTGCTGCAAGTGTCTTTTTACTTCTCTGTCTCCCCCTTCCCTTTTGATTTCTCACTGACTTTATCAAATAAATGAATAAAAGATTTTTGAAAAATAGGGAGACTGGCGGGTTGGGTGGTAGTGCACCTAGTTGAGCACACATGTTACAGTGTGCAAGGACAGTGTGTTCAAGCCCCCGGTTCCTACCTGCAGGGGGAAAGCTTCATAAGTGGTGAAGTAGGGCCGAAGATTTCTCTTCCCCACTCCTTCTCAGTCCCTCCCTCACTATCACCCCCGTCAATCTCATAAGATAATTTTTTAAAAGTTTTTTTAAAATATTGTGGTTCAGGAGGTAGCGCAGTGGATAAAGCACTGGACTCTCCAGCGTGAGGTCCTGAGTTCATTCCCTGCCAGCAGGTGTACCAGAGTGATGTCTGGTTCTCTCTCTCCTCCTATCTTTCCCATGAATAAATAAATAAAATCTTTTTAAAAATAAATAAAATAAAAATATTTAAAAAAAATAAGGATGGGGAGTCAGGCGGTAGCACAGCAGGTTAAGCGCACGTGGCATGAAGTGCAAGGACTGGCATAAGGATCCCGGTTCAAGCCCCGGTTCCCTACCTGTAGGGGAATCACTTCACAAGTGTTGAAGCAGGTTTGCAGGTGTCTATCTTTCTCTCTCCCTCTCTGTCTTCCCCTCCTCTCTCCATTTCTGTCTGTCCTATCCAACAATAACGACATCAATAACAACAACAATAATAACTACAACAAGAGCAACAAAAGGAAATAAATAAATAAATATTTTAAAAAAATAAGGGTGATGTGAAGGAACATCAGGAAGGGCCACTGGGCCTTGCACTGTACATGAAGGAGGCCCCTGACTTAGACCTTGGGCAAGTGAATTAATTTTTTTTTTAAGAAAGACTTGCTAATTTTATTATATATATAATTTTACTGAGCAACAGAGAAAGATGGAGAGAAAGACTCAGAGCAGTGTTAAGCTCTACTTATGGTTTGAACCTGGAGCTTGGAAGTTTCAGGCAAGAGAGTCTTTTTGCATAACCATACACTATCTCCCCTGCCCAGTAACTTAATTTCTATAGCTTCACCTGTAAAGAAATTCCTATTGATTATAGTACCATTTAGAAAAACATTAAGGCGCCAGGCAGTGGTACACCCAGGAAAACACATACATTATTGTGTACAAGGACTCAGGTTCATGGCCTCAGGCCTCTTTCTCTTTCTTTTCTCTAATTTCTCTCTGTTTCTGTCAAAAATAACAACAGAATATACCGGGAGGTTGGAGCCTTCATCTCTCTCTTTTTCTTGGGTTCTACATACCTACATGGTTTGTAATTTCTTCTTCTTTCTTGTCCTTACTTTGTCCCAATAAATGGTTCCCCTGAAACATGAAAAAAAAAAACCCAGAATAAAAGGAAGAAAATTGGCCACCATCAATTATGTATAAATGTAGGCAGATAGTTGTAGAGATGGTGGTTGGCCCTTGTCTACAACCTTAGGGAAATTTGGTGAACTGCAGTGGGGAAACTGGATTCAGAACTCTGGTGTTGGGAATGTTGTGGATTTAAACCCCTATTGACATGTAATTTTGTAAAATAAAAAAATAATAAGTAAATTAAAAAAATTTTACCTCCCATACACACACAAAAAAAAAAAAAAGAAAGAAAGAAAGAAAGAAAATTAGCTACCAGGAGTGATGAATTTTTAGTGTAGGCTCCACACCAAATCCCATCAAGAACCCTAGTAGCCAAATAAATAAATAAAAGTAAATAAACAAATGAGCAAATTGTCCCAGTACAGTGTCAGTGTGTAGGAGGCACTCAGATTATATCATGATAGTTCACTAGTTTGACATCCTTTATAAGATGTTTGGCTTTTGAATGCAGGATTGAGAAAAACCAACAAACCCAAAGATGAGTAATAAAAACATTGTACAGCAGAACATGGAATACACAGCAGTAAAAGCAAGATGTGGCATGTTAATGCTTAGGGCTCATCTTTTGCCCTTTCTTGAAATCTCTGAGAACAGACAACCAGGCCAATCCTTTCTGCCCAAGCCGCCAACGCTATCCCAAGTGGACAGGATGTGCTAGCTCCCTGCTTAACATGTTTCCTCTAGCCTGACACCATCTGCATGTGGCACTAACTGTACATGAAGACTGAGGCCTTGTAGTTCACTGGGCTAGTAGGGGGCTTGTTAATGGTTCTACCACTTAGGGATGAAGGCTGCCTGCTTCTCACTACCTCTTAGCAAGTGGTGATCTTTTGTTTGCTTTTGTTTTGTTAGTATTTTTTTTTATTATTGGCTAGAGTCAGAGAGAAACTAAGGGAAATGGGGAGATAGAAAGGAAGAGAGACACCTGCAATGCTGCTTCACTGCTTATAGAGCTTCCTCCCTATAGGTGAGGGAGTGGGGGCTTGAACCTGGGTCCTTGCACATGGTAATGTGTGCTTTACCAGGTGCACCACCACCTGGCCCTGATTTGCCAAGTGCTAACCCGTGCACAACTGCGGACTATGTTGTGCGAAGGCTGGGTTCACTTTTACTCTAATTTCACATGTAAAAGACACTCAAGTGTTTAACACTTTAGATAGCACAACAGTTACATAACAGACTTTCATACCTGAGGCGAGAGGTCCCAGGTTCAGTTCCCAGCACTGCCTCCTGCAGACAAGTGGTTCTATGGTATTTATCTTCATAGCATGTGTAAACAAACCTTTTTTAAAATTATTTTTATTGGGCAGGGGAGATAGCATAATGGTTATGCAAACAGACTCTCATGCCTGAGGCTCCGAAGTCCTAAGTTCAGTCTCCCGTACCACCATAAGCCAGAGCTGAGCAGTGCTCTGGTATTTCTCTCTCTCTCTCTCTCTCTCTCTCTCTCTCTGTGTGTGTGTGTGTGTGTGTCTCAATCTCTCTCAAAAATAAAATAAATTTAAAAAATTTAAAAAATTATTTTTATTTAAGGATGGAGATAGCCAGAAATCAGGCGGGAAGGAGGGAGGCAGAGAGGGAGAGAGATACCTGCAGTACTGCTTCCCACTATAAATCTTTATAGGAAATACATTTGTATATTTAAACCAATAACATATGACTTGGGAGGTAAGACAGTATCTAGAGCATGGGACTTAAAAACACAAGGACTGGAGTTTGATCCCCAGCATTGCATATGCCAGAGTGATGCTCTGGCTCTCACTCATATAAATAAGTAGATAGATACATAAATAAATAGCACAAAGTAGGCATTGAAGCCTGATCTTACCTGTCCTAAAACACTCCATATGTATGTGCATGCTCACCCCCTCTCCTAGCAGTCATGAAGGAATGAATAGCTCTGGGTTAGAGGGAGTACAGTAACCCCATCCACCTGCTCTGTATCTGCAGACTCAATATTAGTAACTGGGATTTAACTTAAATGTCTTTCTTAGATGGCAGTCTTGCCAGAAGTGGCTCCAGCATTCTGTGTATGCTGGGGCCTTTGCCCTGGCTCCTGGTGCTGATGCAGATTATTTATTAATTAATTTATTTATTAAATTTTAAAATTATCTTTATTTATTGGATAGAGGCAGCCAGAAATTGAGAGGGAAAGAGGAGAGGAAGAGAGAAAGACATCTGCAGCCCTGCTTTACCACTTGTGAAGCTTTCCCTCTGCAGGTGGGGATCGGAGGCTTGAACCCCGGGTCCTTGCCCATTGTAATGTGTGTGCTTAACCAGGTGCGCCACCACCCGGCCCCCTTTTTATTCATTTTTTTAAAAAACGACTTTGTTTACTTTAATGAGAGCAATACAGAGAGAACGGCACAAAGAGAAAAACAAGAGCACTTCTCTGCTCTGGCTGATGGTAGTGCTGGAGATTGAACCTGGGACCTTTGGTGCCTCAGGCTTGCTGTCTTCCCAGCCCTTGATGCAGTTTATCTGCAGCCTCCCTGCCTAGCACCCCGGAGCTGCTCTTGGGCTCTTGGACCTGGCTAATGTCACATGAAGTCTTGCTTTGACTTGCTGTTTGCTTTTCCTTCCGTTGTCAGGGCTGCTCACTGAGTCAGTTCCAAGGAGGGTCTGGACACGACACCCCTGTTGGCTAGCACAGGGGTGGCCCTGGGCTTCTAGGACTGGCCTGGCCCCTTCCTAAATACTGGCAGGAAGGGTTCCAGAACAGGGAACCATGTGAAGTGGAGATCTTATAAATGTGCCTGACTGCTCTCACCTTCACAGGTTGTTTCTGGGCTGAACTACTTCTTGGATGTGGAGCTCGGTCGGACCACATGTACCAAGTCCCATCCCAACCTGGCCGACTGCCCCTTCTACGACCAGCCTCAGCTGAAGAAGGTACATGCCTGACGGGTGGGAGCAGAGGCCTGCCTATGTGTGATCAGTGAGAAGTTGCAAGGGGGCTTGAGAATTACTAGAGACTGGTTTCTAGGGATGGAAGAAAGGCCACAGGGTCCCAGCCTTAGCTTCTGAACAGATTAGAGAGAATCGGAGGCCTGTTGCCAGACTAGCTTCGTGGGCGGAGACAGACGACCAGGGACTCATGGCTGAGCTGTACGCAGTATCTCTTTATTCATGCAGAATGCAGCACAATCTAAGCCATCTAAACTAAAACTAAAAACTCACAATCCTTTCCTTATATATACTTTCCAAGTAGGGTGTAAACAGGATGTGACGTAGAGAGGGTGGAGCAAAAAGAGATTGGTGAAAAACAGGGTGTGACAAGGAGACGGGGCAGAGCAGGTGAGAATTCTACCACTGAACCACCAATGCCCTGGAGGGAGGGTGGTGCTTAGTTAACAGTGGTTTATGTAAACAGACCCCAGCTTTAAGTGGGATCAAACCAATGCCATGCAGGCATGCCAGTGCCTAGTTAACAGTGGTTATGTAAATAGAATACAGTGTTAAGCAGGGGGGATTAAACCAGATGAAACAGAGGGAGTTTTTAGAAGCAGAATTAGAAACATACCAACAGCCTGTTGGTGGCCAGCACCCTCTCCCTACCTCCTGGGCTCTGCTGGCTCTAGAGACCTCAGTTCTAAGAGAGAACTGTTCTAGTCAGCCCCCCAGCCCATGCTCTACCTCTTTGCGGGGATGGTTTCTTGGAGCTGGAAAGGGTCCTGTCCTGGGTCCATTCCTGTGGTCATCTTAATTGTGACCTCCTGGAAGTAGAGGGGACTGGGGCTGGTGTGCCCATCCCCTCACCCCAAACTCTTAGGGGCTATACAGCCTTGCACAGGCTACCTCTTCAAGGGGTGCACGTGGTGGGGAGCACAGTACCATTTCCTGGACTGGGAGCAAAAGGAGGGGTGACTGAGTGGTCACAGGTGAGTCCCTTTTAGTGCTGTGGGGCTGAGCACCCAGCCCCCTCCATCACTGCACATCTGCCATCTTCCCCTTTACTGTCACCATAACTGACGGTGTGTATGTCTCTCTCTTCCCTACCACAGAGAACCATCTGTTCCTTCCACATCTACACCGTGCCCTGGATGGGCTCCATCTCCATGGTGAGGTCCAGCTGCCAGGACGCCTAGGATCTTGCCAGAAAAGGCTCGGCCTTGCTGACCAGCTCCCTTCCTGTCTCGTCTCTCCACACCACTGCCCCCCGCCCCCAGAGCTATTAAACCATAGGTGGGTGACCCCCTTCTTAACAGAGCTCCCCCCAGTACACAGCTAAGTAGCTCTAACTTGTTTCCTGTTTCCATCACTTTCCAAATGCCTGGACGCAGAGTGTCCCTGCCCTCTCGCCCTCTCTCCCTCAATAAAAACTAGCATTGGTTCTGCCGTGAGTTGGTCGCTGGCTGGGGGTGTGCCCGTGTCAGGGGTCAGACTATCACTTCACTAGGAGTTCCTTGGCCTGGAGCTTCTATAAGCCAGAGAAGCCCTGAGCTGGCAAGGTGCAGTCATCAGGGTAGTGAGCTGCTTTGGGTGATCTCCGACTGAGGGCGTGACCAGCACTCACCCTCCAAGGAGTGGTGACTCTTGATTATCAGATAAGGAGGAGAAAGGCAACTCAGCAGCTGGCCCTGGAGATGTGACCGCT
Organism: Erinaceus europaeus; assembly: GCF_950295315.1. NCBI lineage: Eukaryota > Metazoa > Chordata > Mammalia > Eulipotyphla > Erinaceidae > Erinaceus > Erinaceus europaeus. The sequence goes on from NC_080175.1 coordinate 32,269,747, forward strand.
CCATTGGGCAAGAAATCAGACAGTGAATTGGGGAGAGCCGAGGAGACAGCACAGTGGTTCTGCAAAGATTGATGTACCTCTCCTGAGGTCCCCCAGCACCCCCATCAGCAAGAGCTGAGCAAGGCTCTGGTCTTGCTCTCTATATCACTTTCCTTAAAATAAATAATAAATAAATAAATAAATAAATAAATCAGCCATCAGGAGTGAGCAATAGGTACCCTGCTGGGTGTGGATTTCAGTGTTGACAGATTTCAGGTGTGCTCAGTGACCTGCCCTATGGGTAAACCTCCCTAAAGTCTAAATAAGTAACAACATATGTCTACTTTTCATGAAAGACTTCAGACCTGAAGGAGACAAAGATGAAAAGCAAAGTTTGTGTGTCTGTGTGAGACTGAGACGACAGCAATCCCAGGCAAGCCCAGCAGTGAGACTGTGAGAGCAGCACCTTCTCTGGTGTGTTTGGAAAGGTGGGGCAGGTGAGGGTGTTTACTGATTTAGATCTCACTGACCCTTTTGGGAGGCTCCCGTTTAAAAGAAGAAGAAATCCTGTGCAGAGCTACCCTTAAGGCATGTGTAATTAAAACAAACATAAAAAATAAATAAATAAACTAGGTGGGCCTGAGGAGACAGCATAATGGTTCTGCCAAAATGTGCCTGAGTCTCCGGTGTGAGATTCAACCCCCAGTTCCACCATCAGCCAGAGCTGAGCAGGGCTCTTGTAAACAAATACTGAATGCAGTTACAGGAAACTTTTTTGGGGGATGCAGCCTCACAGCTCATAGTATTAGGACTGTGTTCCCCTTAACCTGTTATATCTGAGGCCTGTAGGAAGCTCTGGGTAGCTCAAAAGGCATGAGCACAGAAGGCAAAACAAGTTTCCATACTAGCTCCAGGCCCAGCACCCAGTTACTGCTGCTGTACCAGAAAAGCTAGAAGCAGACGGAAGAGGGCAGGCAGTGGCTTACCTAGTTTAGTGCACAGGTAACCATGCACAAGGACCTGGGTTTGAGCCCCTGCTCCCCATCCCCAGGGAGGATGCTTCTCTGATTCTCTCTCCTTCTCTATCTCTTTCTCTCTCAATTTCTCTCTGTCCTATCAAATAAAATGGAAAAGGGGGAGGGGTGGGTGGATGGCCACCAGGAACAGTGGAGTCTTAGTGCCAGCACAAGTCCTAGTGATAGCCCTGGTAACATTTTTTTAAAAAGCTAGAATGAGGGAGTCGGGCTGTAGCGCAGCGGGTTAAGCGCAGGTGGCGCAAAGCACAAGGACCGGCATGAGGATCCCGGTTCGAACCCCGGCTCCCCACCTGCAGGGGAGTCGCTTCACAGGCGGTGAAGCAGGTCTGCAGGTGTCTATCTTTCTCTCCTCCTCTCTGTCTTCCCCTCCTCTCTCCATTTCTCTCTGTCCTATCCAACAACGACAACAACAACAATAACTACAATAATAAAACAACAAGGGCAACAAAAGGGAATAAATAAATAAAATAAATATTTAAAAAAAATTTTTTTTTTAAAAAAAAAAAAGCTAGAATGGGAGGAGGGAAAGATGGTCATCTTATTTTATTCATGACTGGGATTTCATTGCTCCAGGCCATTCTTTTCAGATAGAAAGAAACAGACAGTGAGGCAGCTGGAGCCAGGCTGCCATCATCTGGAGACCATCAAATTTGCCTTTTCTCACCTCACTCTTGAAGCAGATTCCCTGCCCCCCCCACCCCCCAGATTTTGGAATTAGAAAGCTAAGGCAGTGCTTAGGTTGGCACGCTTGGTAGACCAGACATGTTGCAATATGCAAGGACCCATGTTCAAGTTCCCAGCCTCCACTTGCAGGGTAGGGAAGCTTCACAAGGGGTAACATCTCAATATCTCTGATTTTGTATAATAAATACATGCAATATTAAAAGGAAGGCGAAAAAAACAGTACCCACAGGCTAGCTGATGTGGATCATCTCATAAATTGGAAGTTTATGTGACTCAAATCAAATCCAGCTGATGTCTTTAAGTCTCAACTAGATAAGGTGTGCATGTGTGTTTTCATTTTTTTTTTTTTTAATTTATAAAAAGGAAACACTGACAAAAACCATAGGATAAGAGGGGTACAACTCCACACAATTCCCACCACCAGAACTTCATACCCCATCCCCTCCCCTGATAGCTTTCCTATTCTTTAACCCTCTGGGTATATGGACCCAAGGTCATTGTGGGATTCAGAAGGTGGAAGGTCTGGCTTCTGTAATTGCTTCCCCGATGAACATGGGCGTTGACAGGTCGATCCATACTCCCAGCCTGCCTCTCTCTATCCCTAGTGGGGTGGGGTTCTGGGGAATCTGAGCTCCAGGACACATTGGTGGGGTTGTCTGTCCAGGGAAGTCTAGTTGGCATCATGCTAGCATCTGGAAACTGGTAGCTGAAAAGAGAGTTAACATATAAAGCCAAATGAATTGTTGACTAATCATGAACATAAAGACTGGAATAGTGCAAATGCAGATGTGGGGTCTCCATTTTATAGATAGTAGGCCTATTTTAGTTATATTCCAAAGGGCCAGTGGCTACACTAGTGTGTTATTATTTTTTTTGTTTTTTCTGAGCCTGACATCTGATATGCAGATGGGTCCAAATTATTGTCTGGGGAGATGATGATGTCATGGCTGCAAAAAGGACCAGAAAGATGGATCAGGGAAGAGAGTAGCTCCCAAATATGGGGAAGGTGTATAAATATTGTTGACTGTAACCCCCATCAACTTGATGTGATCTGGGGCCCATATTCAGCTTAGGAGCCTATTGACCTCTGCATCCGTGTAGATCCGAGCTCACATTCTATGGTCATCAGTAGGAACATTCCAAGCTGCCCCAGTATCAGGACACATCTTCCTCAGGAATAGCATAGATTATATTGTCCATCCTCCCTTCAGAGGATAGAACATTCTCTACCATTGTTGATCCAAGTTGAGGGCAGGGTCCTATGGGGGTCCACAAACTGGTCTATTTTGTTGTCCCTGATATAGATGACCAGTAGCAATGGAGAGAGGAATCTATTTGAGGTCTACGCCCATCATGTCTGTTTGGGAATCTCAGGACTCCACAACTAGGACCCCAGTTGATGGTGTGGCCTGATAGTGACTAAAGAGTCATCGGTAAAGTATGCCAGTCTCTTGCCCTTATTCAGCTTTTGCAGTCCTTGCTTTGATAAGGATAGCTTGGGAGTGAGTGAGGGAAGTATAATAGGAAATAGGTGAGGATGGTAGCTATGTCTAAGTAGACACTATTTCATTATGAACTTCATACTGACTCACTGTAGACTATTGTGTACTTTTGCTTTCAGGTATATATTTTTCTCTTATTTATGGATACATGTGAATATATGCCCTATCTCAGGGGCCTTGGTAATGAGGCTGAAGGGTTGACATTCCACACTTGATGCCTCTGGACGCAGTCTGAAGTTGAAGCATACTGAGGTGGTACTCATTGCGTTGATTAGGTTGGGATCAGCAGATGCAGTATCATTTGGTATGAATTGAGAGAAGCATGCAGGAAAGTGAGCCGCACTCTAGAGGTTCCAGGATGAGAAATATAAGCTCTATAGAGGAAGTGGGAGGTTCCTGCTGTCTTAGGGTTTAAGAAGGCAATAGATAGTTATTGCTATAATCACATTATTTGGCAATTGGATTAATTTTGAAAAACCCCTTTGTTAGGATTTGCTGTATCATCACCATAATTTATGTCCTTTGACATTTTTTAAAAAATATTTATTATTATTTTTTATTTATTCCCTTTTGTTGCCCTTGTTGTTTTATTGTTGTAGTTGTTGTTATTGATGTCATCATTGGATAGTACAGAGAGAAATGGAGAGAGGAGGGAAAAACAGAAGGGGGAGAGAAAGACACCTGCAGACCTGCTTCACTGCCTGTGAAGCGACTCCCCTACAGGTTGGGGAGCCAGGGGCTGGAACCAGGATCCTTACGCCGGTCCTTGTGCTTTGCGCCACGTATGCTTAACTGCTGCTCTACTGCCCGACTCCCATTTGATATTATTTGTATATAGCTGTGCCACTGGTTGCTTCTGTTCTCCCTGGTCTAAGCTTTTAAGAGCGTCAACATATCAAAGACTCAGCCTATGGTCTGTGCATTAAAAAGTTTGAGACATTCAATCAATTTTTCCCCTCGTATTAATTAAATAGTGATTTATATGACTACAAATTAATAGGAGTGTACATAAACACCATTCCCACCACCAAAAGATTGTGTCCCATCCCCCGACCACCACCACTGCCCCATGAAGCTGAATATCCACCCTCACCCTCAACCCAAGGTTTTTACTTTGGTGCCTTCCTCTAAATGTGTGTGTGTTTTATGTGTAACTACACATGCAGTCAACAGGGAAACTTTGAAAACATACTGGCCCTCCTAAAATATATATATATATATTCCTCTGATCCCACTCAGAAATTTTGACTTGTTTAGTTTGGACTGAGATATGGCACCTGAAACACTAAAATATTACCCAACTGATTGCTTCAGAAACTATTGACCAGTAACCCAGTTAGCCTCTCTGTCAAAGTTCATTGTCTCCTAAAACATGTGCAAATTGCAGTGCGTGTTGGAGTTCTCTTTGGGCTCATAGCCACATCTAAACATACTTTGGGGGCTGGGTGTCCTCAGATCTTACAACAGAGCCCCCTTCTTGACCCTAGGGAAATCAAGTTACCACGCACAAGGAATGGGTAGGTTTGAGCTCCCACTCTTCCTCTGCTAGAAGGAAGCTTTATGACCAGTGAAGCAGGTCTATAGTTGTCTTTCTGTCTCTCTAACCACCCCCTTTAGTTTCACTCTGTACTATCAAAAATAGAAAAAAAAAAAAAAAAAAAGAGCGGGTTGGGCGGTAATGCAGTGGGTTAAGTGCACGTGGCACAAAGCACAAGGACTGGTGCAAGGATCCGGGTTCAAGCCCCTGGCTCCCCAACCTTCAGGGGAGTCGCTTCACAGGTGGTGAAGCAGGTCTGCATGTCTTTCTTTCTCTCCCCCTCTCTGTTTTCCCCTCTCTCCATTTCTCTCTGTCCTATCCAACAACAATGACATCAATAACGATAATAATAACCACAACAATGGTAAAACAACCAGTGTAACAGGGAAAAAATGGCCTCCAGGAGAAGTGGGTTTGTGGTGCAGGCACCGAGCCCCAACAATAACCCTGGAGGCAAAAAAAAAAAAAAAAAAGAGGAAAAATATGGTCACTGTGAGCAGTGATGTATATAGTGCTGGCACTGAGGATAACCCTGGTGGCAATAAAACGGAGAAGGAGAAGAAGAAGAAAACGGGGGGCTGGGCAGTGATGCACCTGGCTAAGTGCTCATGTTATAGTGCACAAGGACCCGGGTTCAAGCCCCTGGTCCCCACCTGCACGGGGAGCACTTCATGAGCAGTGAAGCAGTGCTGCAGGTGTCTGTCTGTCTCTATCTCCCCTATCCCTCTTGATTTCTGTCTGTCTCCATGCAACAAATAAAGATAATTAAAAAAAAAGAAGAAGAAGAAGAAAACAGAAAAGAAAATTACTGGGGTTGTTACCATGTGCATGGACCTAAGTTTAAGTAGGTCCCTACCTGCTGGAGGGGAAGTTTCACAAATAGTGTTGCAGGTCTTTTTCCTCCTCTTAATTTTTAAAAATTTATTATTGGATTGAGAGAGAGGAGGGGGAGACAGAGTGAAAGAGACAGATACCCACAGCCCTGTTTTACCACTCATGAGGCTTTCCCACTGCAGGTTGAGACCAGGGGCTTGAACCTTGGTCCATTGCCTGGCCCCTTTTCTTCCTCTCTCTCCCCCTCCCTCTTAGTTTCTCTCTGGCTCTGTCAAAAATAAATCTAGGGGCCAGGCAGTGACACACCTGGTTAAGTGCACACATTACAGTGTGCAAGGACCTAGGTTCGAGCCCCTGGTCCCCACCTACAGGGGGAAAGTTTCATGAGTGGTGAAGCAGGGCTACAGGTGTCTCTATCTCTTTCCCTCTCTATGTCACTCTCCCCTCTCAATTTCTCTCTCTCTCTCTCTCCCCAATAATAAAAAGATTTTAAAAAAACCCTAGTAAATCTGCTAATTTAAAAATAAATCTAAGGGAGTCGGGCATTATAGCGCAGTGGGTTAAGCACAGTTGGCGCAGAGCAAGGACCGGCGTAAGGATCAAGCCCCTGGCTCCCCACCTGCAGGGGAGTCGCTTCACAAGCGGTGAAGCAGGTCTGCAGGTGTCTATCTTTCTCTCCCCCTCTCTGTCTTCCCCTCCTCTCTCCATTTCTCTCTGTCCAATCCATCAATAACAACAATAATAAGTACAACAAGGGCAACAAAAGGGAAAAACTTAAATAAATCTAAAAAAAATTTCTTAAAGAAAATGAAAATGACCTTTGCCCAAAACACATGTTTAGTCAGCTTCTACAGAGATTTAGGAAGTTTAGCAAGCTTTTGTGGAGCAGTAACTTTCCTACCTTTTCCTATCTGCCAGCCCCAGCACTGGCTATCTTTGGCCTTGGTGTGACCCTCACCTCATTCCTAGAGGTAGTTGTCATGTAACTTTCACTCCAAGTTACTGACCACCCTTAGCTCACTAGTTCCTCTTTCCCTCAGCTCTTCCCACTTATCTACCCTATCCATTCCCTGTGGACCCTTCAACACATCCAAACTATCCCACTGTGAGGTAGTATAGTCCCCATAGCTGTGACATGGCTATATATAGTTCTGTTTGTTTTTTAAATATTTTATTTTAATGAGAGATACAGAGAGAAAGACACAAACACCGGAGCACTGCTCAGTTCTAGCTTTTAGTGGTGCTAGGGATTGAAGCTGGGAACTTGGAGCCTCAGGCATGAGTCTTCTGCAGAACCTTTATGCTGTCTTCTCAGCCCTGACATAGGTTGTTTTCATTATTAGTTTACTGGGAAATTAATCTTTTACAGTACAGTTGTTGGCACTCAGGCATAATTTTTCATCTCACCAAGATAGGTGCCTGCAAAACAGTTTCACCCCCAAATAAGATCCTTTCCCATCATCATTTTCCAGGACCCAAAAGTCCCCCCCTGCTCCCTCCTTTCTCCCTGCCCCCCTTCCCCAGAGTCCTTTGCTTTGGTGCAATATATCAAACCAGTCCAAGTTGTACTTTATATTTCCCTTTCCGTTCATGTTTCTTAAGTTTTGCTGTGAGTGAGGTCATCCCATATTCACCCTTCTCTTTCTGGCTTACCTGTGAGATACTTTTGATCCTGCATAGCAACGTTTCTTCTCAAATCTAGTCCCCTGAGGAAGAGACTAAGAAGCATACCAGCCTCCCTTCTCTGATGGCTGCATATGATAAGTGGTGATGAGTGTTAATGATCCAAGGACTTTCTCATTGACCACTTGTAACACCAGCAAACTCTGGGATTACTCGCAAACCAGTTCCACTTTCACACAGTAATAAGAAGATGATACATATGACCATCCCTCCTTCCTTCTGAAAGCGAGAGCCTGTGCTACCTTTTTCCAGTAAAATGGACTCCACCCTTTGCCCAGATCTTGATGTGTCCTTGATTCAGTCAAGTTAGGGAAGCCCATCTCCTTCAAGCCTCCTGGTAGGTTGAAAGATGACTTTGCACCAAGTCTGGCCACAGAGGGAGCCTGAGGCCTAAAGGTTTGTGGAGAATGCTGGGCAAGCTTTCTATTCCCAGCAGACAGGAGCTCCAGAGCAGCTGTTTGAGAATGACACCAGGTTACAGGAAGCAACAGAACTGAGTGGAGAGATAGCAGAGAACATTCTGGGACATCACGTGAATCCTTGTACCAGGCAGTCCTCTCTGCAGACATCTTAATCATGTGAACCTATTATCTCCCTCTTTCTTTGTGTCAGTCAGGTTGAATTTGCTTGGACTCAGGAGTCCTGACAGAAAGAAGCAAAGACAGAACTCAACACTCATTTTTCAGACCTAGTAATCCGGGTAATCTTGATTCTTTCCAAATCAACACCCCAAGAAGTCACCATGCAGGAAGTAGAGATATAACTGTGACAAACAAATTAGAGCATGGGTCAGGCTGCACAGAGTCATTACAATGTCTGCCACTCTAAAGAAATCTTAGAACAGGGCCAGGCGGTTGTGCACCTTGTTAAGTACACACATTACAGTGTGCAAAGATCTGGGTTTAAGCACCTGGTCCACAACTGAAGGGGGAAAGCCTCATGAATGGTGAAGCAGGGATGCAGGTGTCTTTCTATCCTTCTCTCTGTTCCCCTCCCCTCTCAATTTCTCTCTTTATCCAATAATAAATAAATAAAAATATTTTCTTTAAAAAATGTAGGGAGTTGGGTGGAAATGCAGCGGGTTAAGTGCACATGGCTTGGAAAGCAAGGACTGGCATAAGGATCCTTGTTCAAGCCCCCAGCTCCCCACCTGCAGGGGAGTCGCTTCACAGGTGGTGAAGCAGGTCTGCAGGTGTCTGTCTTTCTCTCCCCCTCTCTGTCTTCTCCGCCTCTCTCCATTTCTCTCTGTCCTATCCAACAATAGTGACAACAATAATAACTACAACAATAAAACAATAAGGGCAACAAAAGGGAATAAACATTAAAAAAAGAAGAAGAAGAAGAAAAGAAAAATCTCAGGGAAAAATAAAGTAATAGGGGGCCAGGTTGAGTACTGATGTTACCATGCTCAAGGACCCAGGGTTGAGACCCCTGGTCTTCACCTGCAGGGGGAAGCTTCACAAGTGGTGAAGCAGAGCTTCAGGTGTTTTGGTTATTGTTTTGTTTTTTGTTTTGCCTCCAGGGTTATTGCTGGGGCTCAGTGCCTGCACTGCTCCTAGAGACCATTTTCCCCCCATTTTGTTGTTATTGTTATTGCTACCATTTGTGGTGTTATTAGATAGGACAGAAATCAGAGAGGAAGGAAAGACAGAGAGGTGGAGAGAAAGATAGACACCTGCAGACCTGCTTCACTGCTTGTGAAGTGACGCCCCCCCTACAGGTGGGAAGCTGGGGGCTCAAACCAGTATCCTTATGCCAGTCCTTGCTCTCCGTGCCATGTGCACTTCTTCTAGCGTTTGCCCTTCTTCCGTAGCCAGTTAACAGCGTCAGGTTGAGCCTGATGTAAAGTTTTGAGACCATGTGCACTACACTACAGCCGGACCCCTTCAGGTGTCTTTCTTGCTGTACCTCTCTACCTCCACCTTCACTCTCAATTTCTTTCTGTACTTTCAAATAGTAAAAATAAGTTTTAAAATCTTAAAATAAGGATTAGTTATATTTTCAGTTGGACCTTCAGAAGCCAAAGCTGAAAAATTTGTGGGTATGGGTTTAAACAGTTCATATATCTCTGTGATCTAAATTTAAAGCTGTCATCTTCTGATAATCTGGTCACAAAACAGATTAGATCAGTACTGGGTCAATTATTGACCTCTGGGGAAAAAAATCTGTGCATTAAATCACTCAACAAATGTTTAAAAATGATTTCATCTTATGACATTTCTTTAATCAATATTGACTCTAAGAAACTTTTGAAATCTTTACTGGATAGAGACAGCCAGAAATTGAGAGGGAATGGAGAGATAGAGATTCCTGCAACCCTACTTCACCATTTACAAAGCTTTCCCCCTGTAGGTGGAGACCAGGGGCTCAAACCTGGGTCCTTTTTCACTGTAACATGTGCGCTCAGCCAGGTGCACCACTACCTGCCCCCAACTCTAAGAAACCTCAGGCTCAGCTAAAGAAGTGGGAGCCCCAGATTTCAAAGCGCTGAGATCACTACTTTCAGAACACCTGCTTTTTCTTTTATTAATTAACAAAACCATAGGGTAGGAGGGGTACAACTCCACACAATTCCCACCGCCCAATCTCCATATCCCACCCCCTCCCCCGATAGCTTTCCCATTCTCTATCCCTCTGGGAGCATGGACCCAGGGTCATTGAGGGTTGCAGAAGGTAGAAGGTCTGGCTTCTGTAATTGCTTCCTCACTGAACATGGGCATTGACTGGTCGGTCCACACTCCCAGTCTGCCTCTCTCTTTCCCTAGTAGGATGGGTCTCTGGGGAACACCTGCTTTTTCTATATCTGAGAGCTCTGGTCCCAGAATTTACAGATATCTGCAAAAATGAAAATAAAAATGTTATTAAGACAACAAGAATTGTAATAACCATGAGGACCATTCCAGTTTGATAAGATTATTCGTATGTGCCCCTGAAAAACAAGGGTTTTTCAAAGGACCAGGGTGGGATTAAACTGATATGCAGAATATTCCACAAAACCTATGGTTCACTGTCCCAGGTGGTGGTGCACCTGGTTGAATGCACATGTTACAATGCTCAAAGACCCAGGTTTGAGTCCCTAGTCCCCACCTGTAGGGGGAAAGCTTTGCAAGTGGTGAAGCAGTGTTACAAGTCTCTCTCTCTCTCTCTCTCTCAACCCCTTCCCTCTCAATTTCTGGCTGTCTCTATCCAATGAATAAATAAACATTAAAAAAGCAACTCATGGTTCAAAATAACTTCATTGAAAGACTCATTGCAAAAAAGTTACTGAAAAATTAAAGACACAGGAGGTACCTGAAACAAAAGACTGAGAATGACTTAATTCCCGCTACTCCCCTCCTTTACCTTGTGGGGTTTACTATTTTTTTTTTCTGTCTTTTCACTATGAAGATAGTTTTTTAAAGGAAATTACTTTGGTTATTTAAATATTTTACTTGTTTACTTATTTCTTGGATAGGACAGAGAGAAAGTGAGAGGGGAGTGGGAGATAGAGAGGGTTCTTGCTCAAGCCAGCTTTGGTCTCATGGGGATATGGAGTCTCAACATGTGCAGTGAGTGTTTCTACCTGTGTGTGATTAAGATGGACTGAGTATATTTTCTGGAATTGGTCATCCAAGTCATCCACAGCATAAATGAGGCTAGCTCTGTACATAAAATTAGAAAATAATTCAGTTAAAAGTTATATTGATGGGGTAGAGGAGATAGCATAATCACTATGCAGACTGACATACCTGAGGCTTCAAGGTCCCATGTTCAATCCCTCAATCCACCATAAACCAGAGATGTGCAGTGCTCTGGCAAAAAAAAAAAAAAAGTCTTCTGTAAAAAAAAAAAAATGTTGATGTTGATCTACTGAGAATAATGTTTGAACTGCAAATCAACTGGAACTTAACCTGAGGGACTTGGGAATTAACTAATTAGGATTAACCTTGGGCTGCAACCAACTTCCTTCTCCATACATGGGTGATTATTTTAGTTAACAGCTACCACATCTGTTTACATCTTTCCACATGTTTATATATGCCTATAGTTCTATTGTATAGATAATGTAATTTGTCTACCTCCAGATAGTATTGTCAACTTAATTTGTGGTAAAAATACTAACAGACTAGGGAGATAGCATACGGGTTAAGAAAGACTTTCATGCCTGGGGCACCAACAGTTCAATCCCTGGCACCACCGGAAATTGGAGTTTAGAAGAGCTCAGGTAAGATCATAAGAATGTTATTAATAATTATTATTTTTCCTGTACATATGTTCTTAAGTCCCCAGTCCTCACCTGCAGGAGGATATTTCACAAGAGGTGGAACAGTACAGGTATCTCTTCTACTACTACTTCTTCTTCTTCTCCTTCTTCTTCTCCATCTCCTTCTCCTCCTCCTCCTCCTACTCCTCCTCTTCCTCCTCCTCCTCTTCCTCCTCCTCCTTCTTCTTCTTCTTCTTTTATTTCTTTATTGGGGAATTAATGTTTTACATTCAACAGTAAATACAATAGTTTGTACATGCATAACATTCCCCAGTTTCCCATATAACAATACAACCGCCACTAGGTCCTCTATCATCCTTCTTGGAACTGTATTCTCCCCACCCACCCACCCCAGAGTATTTTACTTGGGTGCGATATGCCAAATCCATTTCAGGTTCTACTTCTGTTTTCTTTTCTGATCTTGTTTTTCAACTTCTGCCTGAGAGTGAGATCATCCCATATTCATCCTTCTGTTTCTGACTTATTTCACTTAACATGAATTTTTCAAGGTCCATCCAAGATCGGCTGAAAACGGTGATCTTCATTTTCTTCTCCTTCTCCTCCTCCTTCCCCTCCCCTCCTCTTCCTCCTCCTCCTCCTTTTCCTTTTTCTTCTCCCCCTCCTCCTCCTCTTCATCCTCTTCCTCTTCCTTTTTTCTCCTCCTCTTCCTTTTCTTCTTCCTCCTCTTCATCCTCCTCCTCCTCTTCCTCTTCTTTCTCTTCCTCCTCCTTCTCTCTTCTCTCTGCTTTTTCTTTCCCTATTTCTCTTTATAAGAAAAAAAAAAAAAAAGGCCACATAGAGGGACTCCTGTGCAGGCACTCCAGCCCCTGCCCTGCCCTGGGGAGATAATTATTTATAAGACAACTGTCACAGGCATATAGTTTCTTCTACATTTCTTTCTTTCTTCCTTTCTTTCTTTCTTTCTTTCTTTCTTTCTTTCTTTCTTTCTTTCTTTCTTTCTTTCTTTTTTACCAGAGCACTGCTCAGCTCTGGCTTATCACCATAAGTGTGGGGGATTGAACCTGGGACTTTGGTACCTCAGGCATGAGAGTCTCTTTGCATAACCATTATGCTATCTATCCCCACCCTTTTTTTTACATTTCTATTAGTGATTTCATAATGTTTTACAAGATTATATGATTACAGAGGAATAGTTCCATACCGTACCCACCACTAAAGTAGAACTATAGATATTAACCCTTTCCTTCTTTCTTTCTTTTTTTCTCTTTTTCTTTCTTTCTTTCTTTCTTTCTTTCTTTCTTTCTTTCTTTCTTTCTTTCTTTCTTTCTTTCTTTCTTTCTTTCTTTACCAGAGCACTGCTCAGCTCTGATTTATGGTGCTGTAGGGGATTGAACCTAGGACTTTGGAGCCTCAGGCATGAGAGTCTGTTTGCATAACCATTATGCTATCTACCCCCACCCTACATTTTATTTCCAGTTGACTTGTTCTATAATAAGCTTTGGTGGACAAATGGAGGTATCACAACCCCAACTTGAAACTATTGTAGAAAGGTATAGCAATCAAACAGCATAATATTGCATCAAAACTAATATACAGGGACTTATGGGAGGCATGGCCATTGAAAAACAGGGACAAATCATCTTTTCTCCTAAAATATCAAACAAATACAAGAGACCGAACTAAAATCATAGTCTACAGTTGAGGGTTCTGCAACCTCAGGCGGGTGCCCAAGTACAGTTGGGGCAAAAAGGGGTGTGGGTTGAGGAACAGCAAAGTCGGGTCAGAGCTGCAGGCAGTGCTGACCTGCGTGCACCATTTTGGCGACCTCACTTTAAGTGCAGCAAGCAATGAAGGTTGTTCCAAGTTTCGAAAGAAAAGAGAAAGTGCCCCCACAGCTCTGGCCATCTAATCTTTGACAAAGGGGCCCAGACTATTAAATGGGGAAAGCAGAGTCTCTTCAACAAATGATGTTGGAAACAATGGGTTGAAACATGCAGAAGAATGAAACTGAACAACTGTATTTCACCAAATACAAAAGTAAATTCCAAGTGGATCAAGGACTTGGATGGTAGACCACAAACTATCAGATACTTAGAGGGAAGTATGGCCAGAACTCTTTTCCGCATAAATTTTAAAGACATCTTCAATGAAACGAATCCAATTACAAAGAAGACTAAGGCAAGTATAAACCTATGGGACTACATCAAATTAAAAAGCATCTGCACAGCAAAAGAAACCACTACCCAAACCAAGAGACCCCTCACAGAATGGGAGAAGATCTTTATATGCCATACATCAGACAAGAGGCTAATAACCAACATATATAAACAACACAACAAATAACCCCCTCCAAAAATGGGGGGAGGACATGGACAGAATATTCACCACAGAAGAGATCCAAAAGGCTGAGAAACACATGAAAAAATACTCCAAGTCTCTGATTGTCAGAGAAATGCAAATCAAGACAACAATGAGATACCACTTCACTCCTGTGAGAATGGCATACATCAGAAAAGGTAACAGCAGCAAATGCTGGAGAGGGTGTGGGGTCAAAGGAACCCTCCTACGCTGCTGGTGGGAATGTCAATTGGTTCAACCTCTGTGGAGAATAGTCTGGAGAACTCTCAGAAGGCTAGAAATGGACCTACCCTATGATCCTGCAATTCCTCTCCTGGGGATATATCCTAAGGAACCCAACACATCCATCCAAAAAAATCTGTGTACACATATGTTCTTGGCATCACCATTTGTAATAGCCAAAACCTGTAAGCAGATGAGTGGCTGAGCATGTTGTGTTATATATACACAATGGAATACTACTCAGCTGTAAAAAATGGTGACTTCACCGTTTTCAGCCGATTTTGGATGGACCTTGAAAAATTCATGTTAAGTGAAATAAGTCAGAAACAGAAGGATGAATATGGGATTATCTCACTCTCAGGCAGAAGTTGAAAAACAAGATCAGAAAAAAAAAAAAAAAAAACCCAAGTAGAACCTGAAATGGAATTGGCGTATCGCACCAAAGTAAAAGACTCTGGGGTGGGGTGGATGGGTGGGGAGAATACAGGTCCAAGAAGCATGACAGAAGACCTAGTGGGGGTAGTATTGTTATATGGGAAATTGGGGAATGTTATGCATGGACAAACTATTGTATTTACTGTTGAATGTAAAACATTAATTCCCCAATAAAGAAATAAAAAAAGAAAAAGAAAAGAGAAAGTGGCTTGAAACCTCTCAATCTTTGACTTGGGGTAGTTAGCCTTCAGGATTTAATGCAAGGATACAACATAAAATAGAGCATTTGTGACCACAAGACAGCACAAAGCAACCAACCCCGACACCCCATCCCATCCCTGCAGATCATACAGAGAAATCTAGAGATCACAACAGCACCACCTGCTGGCCATCAGTAACCAGCACAGAATAGCAGCAGCTGTGTTTCTTTACTCTCCCGACACAAGTCAACGCAGGCAAGTGTGATTAGTGGATTGAATGGTACTAAGAGAGAGGGACCTCAAAACACACCATCTACAATGGTTAAACCAAGAAGAAGCATTACAGAAATAAACAAGGACAGAAGTCCAGATAAAACCCCCCAAAAGAGTTTTGAGGACAAGATCCAAACACTAATTAAGCTATTAGTCACAGGAGTGAGGAAAGAGTTTGGAAATAATATCATTAGAAATGGGAAAATAGCAAATGAGACTTCAAAAGAAAACACTATTTGGAGGTAATTGGAGAGATGAAAGCTGAAATAGCTGAGCTAAGAGCACAACCAGCTGAACAAGCTAATACAGTATTGGAATAGGGTAACAAAAGAGCTGAACTACAGAAAACAACAGAGGGGAGAGAGACTAGAATAAATGAGGCAGAAAAAAGAACTAACAAGATTGAGGATGAATCAGGGAAAACTAAGAAAGAAGTAAGAGATCTTAAAATGAGATTAAGAGATACTGAAAATAACAACAGAGACATATGGGATGACTTCAAAAGAAGTAATATACACATTATTTAAAAATTTTTAAAGATAGGGATGGATGTGATCCAAGAGGTGGTTCAGTGGATAAAGCATTGGATTCTCAAGCATGAGGCCCAGAGTTCAATCCCCGGCAGCACATATACCAGAGTGATGTCTGGTTCTTTCTCTCTCTCCTATCTTTCTCATGAATAAATAAAATCTTTTAAAAAAATTTAAAA
Organism: Erinaceus europaeus; assembly: GCF_950295315.1. Taxonomy (NCBI): domain Eukaryota; kingdom Metazoa; phylum Chordata; class Mammalia; order Eulipotyphla; family Erinaceidae; genus Erinaceus; species Erinaceus europaeus. Next base: position 32,285,404 of record NC_080175.1, read on the forward strand.
GATAGGGATGGACATTAATTAAGGCTTAAAGGATCAATCAAGAGGTCTTAATGATTATTAACATTTATCACCTAAGATCTAAATACATCAAACATCTACTGAAAGGGCTACAGCAATAAATTAACAGCAACACAGTAATAGTAGGAAATTTCAACACCCCTTGGATGTTAGACCAGAAACTATCAAATACTTAGAGGACAATATTGGCAGAACTCTTTTCCATCTAATTTTTTAAAATATTTATTTTATGTATTCCCTTTTGTTGCCCTTGTTGTGTCATTGTTGTAGTTATTATTGTTGTTGTTGTTGGATAGGACAGAGAGAAATGGAGAGAGGAGGGGAAGACAGAAAGGGGGAAAGATAGACACCTGCAGACCTGCTTCACCTATTGTGAAGCGACTCCCCTGCAGGTGGGGAACCAGGGGCTCGAAATGGGATCCTTGCGCTTTTCGTCACCTGCGTTTAACCACTGTCCATCTAAATTTTAAAGGCATCCTCAATGAAATGAATCTAACTTTAAAAAAAAAGTTGAATAATAAACACAAAGCAGAACTTGGACTGGGTCTGGTGTATTGCACCAAAGTAAGACTGTGAGGTGTGGAGGAGGGTTCAGGTCCTGGAACATGATGGCAGAGGAGACCTAGTAGGGGTTGTATTGTTATGTGGAAATGTTATGCATGTATAAACTATTGTATTTTACTGTTGACTTTAATCCATTAATCCCTCAATAAAGAAATTTAAAAAAACTTAAACACAGATTACTGGAATAGAACTGAAGACCCTGAAATAAATCCTCATATACACAAACAGTTAATTCCTGACAAAGAATTTAAGGGCAAAAATGGAGAAAGGAGGGAGTTGGGTGGTAGCGCAGCGGGTTAAGCACACATGACAGAAATCCCAAGGGCTTAAGGATTCCGGTTTGAGCCCCCAGCTCCCCATCTGCAAGGGGGTCAAGTGGTGAAGCAAGTGTGCAGGTGTCTATCTCTCCCCCTATCTGTCTTCCCTTCCTCTCTCCATTTCTCTCTGTCCTATCCAACAATAACGACGTCAGTAACCATAATAACTACAATAATAAAACAACAAAGGCAACGAAAAGGAATAAATGATTTTTTTAAAAATGGAAAAAGGAGATTTATTTTTAACAAATATTAGGAAAACAGGATAGTCATGTGCAAAAGAGTGAATTTGGCTAGCGGTCATGCTATTGGCAGGAGCAGCCTGCTAGCAGTAGGAGCCGTTAAGCGGAACAGAACTGCGGGTGAAACCTGACTGAAATGACAAGGTCCCAGAAGCACCGAGACTGGCAGAGCCCCTGGGGAAGAAGCCAGTGGGCAGCCTGGCCGGCATGGGTGAAGTCCTGGGCAAGAAGCTGGAGGAACAGGGCTCTGAAAAGGCCTATGTCGTCCCTGGCCATTTCCTGATGCTGAAGAAGAGCAAAGACCTCTTCCTGGAGCTGCTGAAGGTGCCAATGCCAGGCAGCCCTGGTTCGGGTGCCTCCACGAGTGCTATGATGCCTTCTTGTGACACTGCCTGGGGCCCCCCAGCCCCAGCCCAGAGCACTGCCGGGTGGGGACTCCTCCCCTGCCCCCACAAAGAAATTGATTGCTGTTGGCATCCTCACCTCCAATATACTCCCCAGGGTCTTTTGGGAGTTCTCTCCACTCACCGTTGCAACTTTTTGGGGATCCTTGATCACGCATGCATCTCCCCTTCCCCAGACATACACTGACACCTTCCCCTTTAGTCTGGTTTGTGGCCCCAGCTTTTTTTTTTTTTGGTAGAACCATCACTGTCCTTATAAGATTTTCTAACTCAGTAAAGTCAGGAAATAAAAAAAAAGAATGAATCTGAATCACTATCACACCATATGTAAAAATTAATCCAATGGATTGAAGAGTTGGATATTAGACATGAAACGGAAATCACATCTACAAGATATAAAAACATTGGTCGGGGGTAGATAGCATAATGGTTATGCAAAGAGACTCTGATGCCTGGGGCTCCGAAGTCCCAGGTTCAATCCCCCGCACCACCATAAGCCAGAGCTGAGCAGTGCTGTGGTGTTTCTCTCTGTGTCTTTCTCTGCATCTCTCTCACAAATAAAATAAATAAAATAATTTTAAAAAGAAATAACTTAAAAAAAACATTTATATGCATCTCAGATTGTCCAAGGCCGTCAATTACAGACTAACAAAATACTGGTGCTAAGGGAAAAAAAAAGGTTTATGTAGTCTGGGAGGTGGCACAGTGGATAAAGCATTGGACATTCAAGCATGACGTCCCGAGTTCAATCCCAGGCAGCACATGTACCAGAGTATTGTCTGGTTCTTTTTCTCTCTCCTCCTATCTTTCTCATTAGTAAATAAGTCTTTTTAAAAAATAGGGGAAAAAAGATTTATTGATTAAGAACCAATGTAAAACCAAGTAAGACCATGGTACCATGTGAAGGTGGAGGTTGTGCCCAGATTCTGCCTTCCTGGCCCGTCTGTCTCTCCCTATTCTATCTGTCTCTGGGTCCTGCCACGAGGACATGGCATATGATGACTTGACACATGGTGATAAGCCAGATTTTCCTTTGGTATTCAGTTAGGACATGCAGTCCAGCCCTCTGCTATTCAGATGCAGAAGTTGGCTTGTATTGGTTTTGTAAATGTCTGATTTCCTATACTTCAGTTTTCTTGATTATAATCTCTTGTCTAACAATTTCTTCTTCCTCAAAATGTAAAAATGCAAATTAAAGCCTTTCTCCCTAACATTTTTTTCTCTTTCTTTTGTACTGTGCTACAGAGCCATATAATGCATTGGAGAAAACATGATGGTGGTCTGGGTGGTGGTGCAGTGGATAAAGTGTTTCTCTCTCTTTTAAACATTTTTTTTATTATCTTTATTGGATAGAGAAAGCTAGAAATCAAGAGGGAAGGCGGGGATAGAGAGGGAGAGAGACAGAGAGACACCTGCAGCACTGCTTCACCACTGGTAAAGATTTCCCCCTTGCAGGTAGGGACCTGGGCCTGGCCACCACCTGGCCCCAGACTCTTTTCTTTCCTTCTTTCTTTCTTTCTTTCTTTCTTTCTTTCTTTCTTTCTTTCTTTCTTTCTTCCTTCCTTCCTTCCTTCCTTCCTTTCTTTCTTTCTCTTTTTAATTTTTTATATTTATTTATTTTCCCTTTTGTTGCCTTTTTTTCATTGTTGTTGTAGTTATTATTGTTGTTATTGATGCTGTCATTGTTGGATAGGACAGAGAGAAATGGAGAGAGGAGGGGAAGACAGAAAAGGGGAAAGACAGACACCTTGCAGACCTACTTCACCACCTGTGAAGCGACTCCCCTGCAGGTGGGGAGCCGGGGGCTCGAATCGGGAGCCTTCTGCTGGTCCTTGCACTTTGTGTCACCTGCACTTAACCTGCTACACTACCGCTCAACTCCCCTCTTTCTAGTCTTCTTTCTTTCTTTCCTTCTTTCTTTTCTTTCTTTCTTTCTTTCTTTCTTTCTTTCTTTCTTTCTTTCTTTCTTTCTTTCTTTCTTTCTTTGTCTCCAGGCTTATCACTGGGGCTCAGTGCTGGCACTATGAATCCACTGCTCCTGGCAGTTCTTTTTCTTCTTCTCCTTCTTCTTCTTCTTCTTCTTCTTCTTCTTCTTCTTCTTCTTCTTCTTCTCCTTCTCCTTCTCCTTCTCCTTCTCCTTCTCCTTCTCCTTCTCCTTATTCTTCTTATTATTTTATTGGATAGGACAGTGAGAAATTGAGAGGGGAAGGGGAAAGAAAGATAGACACCTGCAGACATGCTTCACTGCTTGTGAAGCAACTCCCCTGCAGGTGGGGAGTCAGGGGATTGAACCAGGATCCTTGCACGGGTCCTTGAGTTTAGTACTATGTGCACTTAACTTGCCTGACCCCAAGTGTTAGACTCTCAAGCATGAAGTCTTAAGTTTGGTTTCTTGCAGCACATGTACCAGAGTAATGTCTGGTTCTTTCTCTCTCCTATTCCTCTCATTAATAAACAAATACAATATTTTAAAAAATTAATGTCAGCCTTTTAAAAAAGAAAACATTAAGTACTCTATATCAATTTCAGGGAAGACTTTGGAGACTTTTAGTGGCAAAATAAAACAACACAAAACAAACAAAAGTAAGTAGGACTACACCTATTAAATTTCCATGCATAGTGGAGGCAACGTCATGGCTGCTGTCAGACAAAAGTCTGAGCAAGCCAGGACCAAACTGAAACTATTCATCCTTTTTGTGTAATGGTGGAAGTGACGTCATGTCTGTTGCCAAAGTCCGAACAGACTGGAACCTACTGCAGAGCGGGAAGTTCTAGACTAAACAGAAGCTATTTGTTTTTAATTACATTGGTAATCTGAGGACTTATTGGTTATATTGAAAATACACAAATATTACTTGGGGACTATAGAAAAAGATCCCCAGGGGAAGTACGTAGTGACAGCAATTATGGCAGTGAGTGTGACAAGACTAAAAATGGCCTAAGAGCAGAAGCTGCTGTACCCATTGAAAGGCTTTCAGAAAAGGAGCTACTTATCACCACTACGGCTTCTCAGTTAGCTGGACTTAGACCAAAAGCCAAAATTACTGGTGGCTTATAGTATGAGTGACAGACTGTGGTCTTCACCTAGTTATAAAAAGGCCATGCGAGTTCTCCATCACCTACAAACCCGTCAAGCACGGCTGGCCCAGCATCGGCGCCACACACTCGTCACGCTTCATCCCGCTCAAGTAGCCGCAGCAGTAAAGCCTGAGACCCTGCCAAAGGGAAAAAAAAAAAAAGGCCCTATTGTTTACCCTCACCCACAGACCCCTGCCTTCACTTACAGGTATCTATGGTATATAGATAGAAGTTATGTAATTAAATAGCTTTGTAAGGGTTAGTGGGTAGAAGTTAGTAAACTTTCACATAGGCAAAAGTTAGCAAACTCTCATATATTCAAAGGTTAGTTAGAAGAGAGCCCAGTTAACAAGAAAGGCAGAAACTTAACCTGTGGGGACTGGAGGGAGATAGCACAATTGTTAATGCAAAGTGACTCTCTTGCCTGAGGCTCAGGTTCAGTCCCTTGCGCCACTGTAAATTAGCAGGACTGGTAAAAAGAAAAATGATAATGATGGTGACTACCTTTTCTCCAATGTGAATGGATCTAGAAGTGGTTATGCTAAACAAAATAAGTGAGGATAAGCACTCAAAGGTAGAAAAATTTAAAATATTTAATTAAAATATTCCACTCATAGGTAGAAAAATTAAAAATAAAAAGAGAGGGGCCAGATGGTGGCGCACCTGGTTAAGTGCACACATTATAGTGCACAAGGACTTTAGGAGTGGCTTCTGTAATTGCTTCCCCACTGAACATGGGCGTTGACTGGTCAATCCGTACTCCCAGTCTGCCTCTCTCTTTCCCTAGAAGAGTGAGTCTCTGGGGGAAGCTGAGCTCCAGGACACATTGGTGGGGTCTTCAGTCCAGGGGAGCCTGGCCGGCATCCTGATGGCATCTGGAAGCTGGTGGCTGAAAAGAGAGTTAACATACAAAGCCAAACAAATTGTTGAGCAATCATGGACCCAAAGGTTGGAATAGTGGAGAGGAAGTGTTGGGGGGTACTCACTGCAAACTCTAGTGTACTACTCCTTTCAGGTATATATTTGCCGTAGTTTATGGATACCTGTGAACATATGCTCTGTCTCCTGGAACCTGGTCTATATCTAGGTTTTGGGACTTTGTTAGGAAGTGAACCACCTGGGATGGAATTAGAGAATACTATGAAAGGAAAGGTCTCACCCGAGTGATGAAGCTGAAGGGTTATCGTTCCACACCTGAAGTCTCTGGACACAGTCTGAAGTGAAGTCTGCTGGAGTGGCACTCATTGCATTGATTAGGTTGCAATCAGCAGATGCAATATTATTTGATAAGAATTGGGAGAAGCATACGGGAAAGTGGACCCTACCCTAGGGTCCCAGGACTGGGGGAAGTTTAGGCTCTATAGTGGAAATGTGAGGTTCCTGCTGTCTTAGGGTTCGAGAAGACAATGGGTAGTTACTGTTATCACATTATTTGGTAATTGGGTTAACTTTGAAAAGTCCCTTTGTTAGACATACAATCAATTTTTCCCCTTCTCATATTAATTAAATAGTGATTTATATGACTACAATTTAATAGGTGTGTACATAAACACCATTCTCATCACCAAAAGATTGTGTCCCATCCCACCCATCCGGTCCACTCCCACACCAACCCCCCCAACACTCCCTCCCCCGCCAGCCCAGGAAGCAGCCCACCCTCCCGCTCACCACAGGGTTTTTACTTTGATGCCCTACTTTCAATTTAGTCAGATCCTGCCTTTAGTTTCTGATCTTTCTGATCTTTCTCAACTTATGTTGATGAGTGAATGGGATCATCCCATACTCATCTTTATCTTTCTGACTTAGCTCACTTAACATAATTCCTTCTAGTTCTGACCAAGATGGATCAGAGAAGTTGAGTTCATTATTCTTAGTAGCTGCATAGTATTGTGTATATATACCATAGCTTTCTCAGCCACTCATCTGTTGTTGGGCACCTGTTTTAGCTATTATGAATTGTGCTGCTATGAACATAGGAGTACGCACCTCTTTTTGGTTGGGTGTTATGGAGTCCTTGGGGTATATCCCCAGGAGAGGAATTACTGGGTCATATGGAAGGTCCATGTCTAGCCTTGTGAGAGTTCTCCAGACAGCTCTCCACAGAGGCTGGACCAATTTACATTCCCACCAGCAGTACAAAAGGGTTCCTCTGTCCCCACAGTCTCTCCAGCATTTGTTACTGCTGTCCTTTTTGATGTATGCCATTCTCACAGGGGTGAGATGGTATCTCAATGTTGTCTTTATTTGCATTTCTCTGACAATCAGTGACCTGGAGCAGTTTTTCATATGTTTGTTAGCCTTTTGGATGTCCTCTGGAGTGAATGTTCTGTTCATATCCTCTGCCCATTTATGGATGAGGTCATTTGCTTGTTTGGTGCTAAGTTTGCTGAGCTCTTTGTATATTTTGGTGATTAGTCTCTTGTCTGATGTATGGCATGTAAAGATCTTCTCCCATTCTGTGAGGGGTCTCTTTGTGTGATAGTTTCTTTGGCTGTGCATAAGCTTTTCAATTTGATATAGTCCCATTTGTTTGTTTTTGCTTTAGTCTTCCTTGCAATTGGGTTTGTTTCATCAAAGATGTCCTTGAGGTTTAGGTGGGAAAGTGTTTTACCAATGTTTTCCTCTAAATACTTGATTGTTTCTGGTCTAACATCCAGGTCTTTAATCCATTTGGAGTTGATTTTTGTTTCTGGTGAGATAAAGTGGTTCAGTTTCATTCTTTTGCATGTTACAACCCAGTTTTCCCAGCACTATTTATTGAAGAGAGCCTCCTTCTTCCATTTAATACTTGGGGCCCCCTTATCAAAGATTAGATGTCCATAGGTGTGCGGGTTTAGTTCTGGACTTTCAATTCTGTTCCACTGGTCTGTGTGCCTATTTTTGTTCCATTACCATGCTGTTTTGATTATGATGGCTTTATAATAAAGTTTGAGGTCTAGGAGTGTGATGCCTCCATTTCTGTTTCTTTTCCTCAAGATGGTTTTGGCAATTCTAGGTGTTTTCTGGTTCCAGATAAATGATTGTAGTTTTTGTTCTATTCTCTTAAAGAAGTTTGGTGGAACTTTGATGTGTCTTGCATTAAATTTGTATATGGCTCTGGGGAGAATATTCATTTTGATGATATTTATTCTTCTGATCCATGAGCATGGGATGTCTTTCCATTTCTTGGTATCAGTTTCTATGTCCTTGAATACTGACTCATAGTTTTCAGTATACAAGTCTTTCACTTCTTTGGTCAGCTTTACTCCTGCGTATTTTATTGATTTTGCTGCAACAGTGAATGGCAGTGATTTCTGGATGTCTTCTTCTTCAGATTTAGTGTTTGCATAAAGAAATGCCACTGATTTTTGTACAATGATTTTGTAGCCTGACACCTTGCTATATTGCCTAATAACTTCCAGTAGTTTTCTGCTGGATTCTTTAGGTTTCTCTATGTATACTATCATATCATCTGCAAATAGTGATAGCTTGACTGCTTCCCTTCCAATCTGTATTCCTTTGATTTCTTTCTCTTGCCTGATTGCTATGGCAAGAACTTCCAACACTATGTTGAAGAGTAATGGTGACAGTGGATAGCCCTGTCTAGTCCCCGATCTGAGGGGGAATGCTTTCAGCTTCTGTCCATTGAGTATGATGTTGGCTGTAGGTTTGCTATATATGGATTCCACTATCTTGAGGAATTTCCCTTCTATTCCCATTTGTTGTAGGGTTTTGAGCATGAATGGGTGTTGGATTTTGTCAAAGGCTTTCTCTGCATCTATTGAGATAATCATGTAGTTTTTTGGCCTTCTTTTATTGATGTGGTAATCTGCCTCATTTTTATTTGATTATTTATCCTGCCTTGGTGATTCCTAAGTGATAAGATTTTTCCCCCCATGTCCACATTGCCAAAAAAAAAAAAAGTATCACATCAAACTAACTAATCACTTATTGTGATTCATGTTGTTTTTACCAGGTTATTGAGACTTAAGAAAACTCAGTGAAATAGTACAGGAATGCCCAGTGCCATAGAGAAAAATCATGACATTGTACTTGAGCCCTTTGTATGGAGGGGAAAACTTTATTTTGTAATAGTTTACAATATTGAGATGGGGATGGGAGGAGTCAGTGGTGATGTTTCCATGGAGTGTTTTAGCCTTTCCCATGTTTTGGCTACATTTGAAAAATCTCCACAATGGGGTTGGGGCAGAATAGAGTTATACCTCTTTTTTTTTTAATCTTTTTTTTTTTATTTAAAAACTATTTTTTATTATCTTTATTTATTTATTGGATAGAGGCAGTCAGAAATCTAGAGGAAAGGGAGTGATAGAGAGGGAGAGAGATGGAGAGACACCAGCAGCCCTGCTTAACCACTTATGAAGCTTTCCCCCTGCAGGTGGGGAATGGGGGCTCAAACCCTGGTCCTTGCATACTGTAACATTTGCACTCAACCAGGTGTGCCACCACCCCCTTTTTAAAATCTTTATTTAATTATTGTATAGAGACAGCCAGAAATTGAGAGGAAGGGAGAGAGAGAGAAATACCTGCAACACTGTTTCACCACTTGTGAAACTTTCCCCCTACAGGTGTGTGTGTGGGTGATTGAACCAGGATACTTGCACATTGTAACATATGCACTCAACCTGGTGCACCACCACCCAGACCCAGAGTGATACCTCTTGACCCTGGCTTACTTAAGAAATTCACTGTGGGTGGGGCTAGAGAGAGCATGGCGGTTATAAAAAGGGACTTTCATGCCTGAGGCTTCAAACTCCCATATTTATTATCCTCTACCCCTCACCGCAAAGCTGAGCTAAATAGTGCAGTGGCAAAAAATTAATTCAGTGATTAATATTCTGTTCAGTTTCACCAATCTCAAAACTAAAAGATCTGTTTTATTTGTTTATTTGTTTTTAACTAATCACCCCTTTGGTTACATGGACATCTACTGACTATTTCACAGAAGCCTACAATCTTTGACCAAGTGTCTTTTTTTTTTTTTTTTGGGGGGGGGTGGTCAGCCAGTTAAGCACAGTGGCACAAAGCACAAAGTGCAAGGACCTGAGTAAGGATCCATTCGAGCCCCCAGCTCCCCACCTGCAGGGGGTCGCCTCACAAGCGATGAAGCAGGTCTGTGGGTGTCTTTCTCTCACCCTCTCTGTTTTCCCCTCCTCTCTCGATCTTCCCTTTTTTTTCTCTCTTTCTTTCTCTCTTCTTTCTTTCTTTCTTTCTTTCTTTCTTTCTTTCTTTCTTTCTTTCTTTCTTTCTTCCGCCTCTAGGGTTGGATTCCTGAACCACAAATCCACTGCTTCTGGAGGCCATTTTTTAAAAAATTTATTTAAGAAAGGAGACATTAACAAAACCATAGAATGAGAGGGGTACAATTCTGCATAATTCCCATAACCCGATCTCCACATCCTACCCCCTCCCCTGATAGCCTTCCCATTCTCTGTCTCTCTGGGAGTATGGATCCAGGGTCGTTGTGGGTTGCAGCTGGAGGCCATTTTTTCTCCTTTTGTTGCCCTTGTTGTTTTATCATTGTTGTGGTTATTATTGTTGTTGTTGTTATTGTAGTATAGGACAGAGAGAAATGGAGAGAGGAGGGGAAGACAGAGAGGGATAAAAAGGCACCAGCAGACTTACTTCACGGGCTGTGAAGTGACCCACTGTAGGTGGGGAGCCAGGGGCTCCAATCGGGATCGTAGCCACGTCCTTGCACTTTGTGCCATGTGCACTTAAGCTACCATCCAACTCCTTCCTCTCTTGAATTCTCTCTGTCCTATCATACAATAACAACAATGACATCAATAACAACTACAATAATAACCACAACAACAATTTTTAAAAAAGGGCAACAAAAGGGAAAACATAGCCTCCAGGAGCAATGGATTTGTGGTGCAGGCACAGAGCCCCAGTCTTCTTCTAGCGTTTGCCCTTCTTCCGTAGCCAGTCAGCAGGTCAGGTTGAAAGCTGTCAGGAGCTGCTTGTTGCTGGCTTTGAAAGTGACTGGGATCCATGTGGATTCAGTCGGCTAGGAAGGATTGTCAGTTTCCCCAATGAATGGGTACTCACGGGATGCACCACGAGAAGGTCGATCCAATGCATCCCAGAGCCCCAGTGATTCTGGAGGGGAAAAAAGCCAACAACTTTGCTTTCTTTTAAATTTCTTTTTGAGGGGATTAACATTATACAGTCGATAGTAAATACAGTAGTTTGTACATGCATAACATTTCCCAGCTTTCCACATAACAATGCAACCCACTAGGTCCTCTGTCATCATGTTCCAGGACCTGAACCCTCCCCAACACCCACCCCAGAATCTTTTCCATTGGTGCAATACACCAGCTCCAGTCCAGGTTCTGCTTCGTGTTTTCTCTTCTGATCTTGTTTTCCAACTTCCGCCTGTGAGTGAGATCATCCCATATTCATCCTTCTGTTTCTGAATTATTTCACTTAACATAATTTTTTTCTTTTTTATTTATTTATTTTTGCTTCCAGGGTTATCGCTGGGGTTCGGTGCCTGCACTGTGAATCCACTGCTCCTGGAAGCTATTTTTTCCCTTTTGTTGCCCTTGTTGTTTATCTTTGTTGTTATTTTTATTGTTGTTGTTGCTGTTGTTGGGTAGGACAGATAGAAATTGAGAGAAAAGACAGAGAGAGGGAGAGAAAGACACTTGCAGACCTGCTTCACCACCTGTGAAGTGACCCCCTGCAGGTGGGGAGCTGGGGACTCAAATTGGGATCCTTATGCGATCCTTGTGCTTTGCACCATGTGCACTTAACCCGCTGTACTACGTTAACATGATTTCTTAAAGCTCCATCCAAGATTGACTGAAAATGGTGAAATCACCATTTTTAATAGCTGAGTAGTATCCCATTGTGTATATATACCACAACTTGCTCAGCCACTCATCTGTTGTTGGACACTTGGGTTGCTTCTAGGTTTTGGCTATTACAAATTGTGCTGCTAACAAAATAGGTATACACAGATCTTTTTGGATGGATGTGTTGGGTTCCTTAGGATATATCCCCAGGAGAGGAATTACAAGATCATAGGTAGGTCCACTTCTAGCCTTCTGAGAGTTCTCCAGACTGCTCTCCACAGGGATTGGACCAATTTACATCCCCACCTGCAGTGCAGGAGGGTTCCTTTGCCCCCACTGACTTCTCAAGCATTTGTTGCTGCTAGCTTTTCTGATGTATGACATTCTCACAGGAGTGAAGTGGTATCTCATTGTCTTTATTTGCATTTCTCTGACAATCAATGACTTGGAGTATTTTTTCATATGTTTCTGGGCCTTTTGGATCTCTTCTGTGGTGAATATTCTGTTCATGTCCTCTCCCCATTTTCGGATGGGGTCATTTATTTTCTTGTTGTTGAGTTTGGCAAGCTCTCTCTCTCTCTCTTATATTATGTTTACTTACTTATTGGATAGAAACAGCAGAAATTGAGAGGGAAGGGGGTGATAGAGAAGGGGAGAGACAGAGAGATATCTGCAGCCCTGCTTTACCACTCCTGAAACTTTCCCCCTGCAGGTGTGGACTGGGGACTTGAGCCAGGGTTCTTGTGCACTGTAATGTGTGTGCTTAGCCAGGTGCCACCACCTCTAGCCCTTAAAAACTTTTGATGGTTTTGAAAAACTTCCTCCAAATCATATTTTTGATGAAATCTCTTTAAATGTTATTTACTTAGTATTTATTGCGTAGAGATAGACAGAAATTGAGAGGGGGAAGTGGGTAGATAGCACAATGGTTATGCAAACAGATTCTCATGCCTGAGGCTCCAAAGTCCCAGGTTCAATCCCCCACACCACCATAAACCAGAGCTGAACAGTGCTCTGGTAAAAAATAATAATAATAATTAATTTAATTTAAAAAAAGAAAAAGGGAATGGGAGATAGAGAGACATCTGTAACACTGCTTCTCTCTTTGTAGCACTTCCCCCTGCAGGTGGGGACCATGCATGGTCTTGATCCTGCGTCCTTGCAAATTGCAACTTATGAGCTCAGCCAAGTGTACCACCATCTATCCCCTTAGTGAAATCTTTTGAATCTCAAGCTCATTTCTGAATCCTTCAGAGGCCTTGAGGATTAGAAGATTAGTTCTCTCTCACTATGAGAGAGAGAGAGAGAGAGAGAGAGAGAGAGAGAGAGAGAGGTAAAACAAATTAAACTTGCTTGAGATACTAAACTTGGTAAGGAGCATTGTGGGGTTAAGAAGCAGTGTTCAACATTCTCAGGTCAAATTTTTGGCAGATGGTGTTATATATTATATTTTGCTATTGAAAAAATTTAGTCCAAAGGGTTACATATGAGGGTGGAGCAGATAGCATCATGGTTATGCAAAGAGATTCTTACTCCTGAGGCTTTGAAGACCTGGGTTCAGTCCCCTGTACCACCATAAACCAGAGCTGAGCAGTGCTCTGGTTAAAAATAAAAGGGGAGGAGGGCTTACATATGTTGTGTGGTTCCTTCTATGTCAAATGGCCAGAAGACTTAAGTGTGTGGATATTATGCCTTTGGAAATTGGTGTGAGGGTGATGGGAAGTGTCTGCTAATGGGTAGAAGGTTTCCTTGTGAGGGGATCATAATTAGATTGTGTAGATACTTGTACAGTTCTGTGAGTATGCTGAGAACTGCTGAACTGCACACATAAAATGGTTGAATCCCATGGTCTATAAATTATATCTGAATGAAAATGTTAAAAACTTCGAGAAACTATATTTTACTCAAGTCAAATGTTTTTTTCTCTTATCCTCAAAAGTTTCCAACCAAAATCTCAGCAACATTGAACAAGTACAATTGAACAGTTGTACTCTAGTTATAAGCCAACACAGACATTTCCCACTGCCTCCACCTCCCCCACATTATCTCATTCCCAAGAAAAAATAAGGTTAAGAGGGAACTCCCCTTACAACTAAAGCAATTATGTGCAAAGAAAATAAAACCCCACAAAGAATTCTCTTGCTCTTAAGTGAATTTTAAACCCCCAAATCTTAATTAAAAGTCACAGGTCATCTTTCCCAAATTCTCATTCAGCTCAGACTCAGAACCACAGGCATTGAGATTCCCACCATCAGTGTGAGAAGTCCAATTTCTTGCAGCAACTGTAGCCCATTTATCACTGTTTCTGGCTATATTTAGAGCAGCAATTCTCAAAGTGTGGTCCTTGGGCCAGCAGTAGCAACAAAGACATTAACCAGGATTAATGCAAATTCTCAGTCAGACTTCCAGATAGTCTGTAAAATCTGCATCTTCCAGTATCGATGACCTGTGTAAATTCCTCTTCCTGCATTTGGACTGGACTTAACTATGAGTTTTAGTTTCTTTGCTTGTTTGTTTGTTTTTTTCTTTTGTTGTCCTTGTTGTTTATCATCGTTATTATTGTTGTCGTTGTTGTTGGGTAGGACAGAGAGAAATCGAGAGAGGAGAGGAAGACAGAGAGGGGAGAGAAAGATAGACACCTGCAGACCTGCTTCACTGCCTGTGAAGCGACTCCCCTGCAGGTGAGGAGCCAGGGGCTCAAACCTGGATCCTCACACCAGTCCTTGCGCTTCGGGCCACGTGCGCTTAACCTGCTGCACCACCACCGACCACTGGGCTCCCAGTAACTTTTTTTTTTTTAAGTCAGAACAAGGAGTGAAGTGACATCAGCAAGTGATTGTGCTAATTTGTTTATTTATTGAGGCCCTCAGCCTATTAGTAGTGATGAGATTAGTTAGAAATGCCTGGGACCATATATCTGTACCTGTGTTCCCCATCCACCTTTTGCAGCAAACCAATTTTGTGCCTGGACCAACTAGCTAGAGACTGTAGCTGAGGCTCCCAGTCTGTTCTGTTTAATTTCCCCAAAAGAAATCTGACTGCACAGGTAGAGAGTCTCACACAGACCCCTTTTTCTTTTTAATTTCTATTTAGTCTTTTTTTTTTAGAGACAGAGGCATTGTAATCCTTTTTTTTTTTTTTTTTAGTATTTATTTATTGGGTGGTGAGAGTGGGAAGGGGTGGGGGAGGGGGATGGGCAGAGCACCACTCTGGCATATATAAAGCCAGGAATCAAACTTGGATCCTCATATTTACAAGGTCACTGCACCACCTCCCAGGCCATACCCTGTGATTCTTACGACTGCAAGATCCATTCAGCAATAATCATATTATGGATCTCATTATGGAGTGAATTTTCCACATTGTAACTGCTTTCCCCCCCCCCCCAACATTGCAATGCTCGTCAGAATATTTTACTAGAAGTTTTTAGTAGAGAACTTAATAAATAAAGAATCTGCTTGGAATGAAATTCAGCTATCATAAAAAAAAAAAAAAAGAAAGAAAGAAAATCTAAAAGAAACAGGCATTTTAATTTTTTTAGAGTTGCTTAAACTATTTTTTATTGGAGGAATTAATGGTCTACAGTCAACAATAAAATACAGTAACAACAAATAAAATACTCAGTTTTCCACGTAACAATTCAACCCCTCTAGGTCCTCCTCTGCCATCATGTTGCAAGACCTGAACCCTCCCCCTCTCCACCCTCACCCCCAGTTTCCTTTACTTTGGTGTAATACACCAAATGCAGTCTAAGTTCTGCTTTGTGTTTTCTTATTTTTCAACTTCTTTTTTTATTATTGATTTAATAATGATTGATAAGAGGGGTACAATTCATACAATTCCCACCAGCAGCATGCTATATCCCACCCCATCCTTTGACAGGTTCCCTATTCTTTATCACTGTGGGAATATGGACCAAAGATTTTTAAGGGGCACAAAAGATGGGAGGGCAAGCTTCTGTAATTGCTTCTCCACTGGACATGGGCATTGGCCAGGTCGATCCATACCCCCAGCCAGAAACAGGCATTATTATTCAGGTCTGGGAGGATTTGGGGTACAACTGTGGGGCCACACAGAAAGAGTAAAGGCAAGGAAAAGGGGAAAGAGAGGTGTGGGGGTGGGGGGGCATGAGGTCTGGAATTTTACTTTTATCCATTTTAACAGTAGGGCTGTACAGGTTCAATATTGGTGAGTTGAAAACATGAGAGCAGCAACTAAAGTACAGGAAGGAAGGGGGGGGGGAGTGCCCAAAGTTTCAGTTATCTAAACCAACCAAAGCTATCTAAAACTGAAGAGCAGGGAGGGAGGGGGGATGTGTCTTGGCACTTTATCAGGTCATTTGACTGGAAGTGTGCTTATTCCAGATAGCCATCTTCATTTTAAATCTTATTATTTAAATCATATGACAAAGTTGGAAAGGAGAAGGAGGTGAAGAAGAGAAAGAGAGAGAGAGAGAGAAAGAGAAAAAGAGAAAAAGAGAAGAATCATAACACTACTGGAACCCAAGTAGCAAGAGTTGAAATAGCAATTTCAGGCATTCAAGTTCTGGCTCCACTAGTCAAGACATGCCCCAGTACAGCTAGCCACGTTTCAAGTCCAATACTTCAACAGTAATAATTTGTCAGGTCCTTGCATTACAAATAAAGAAAAACTGTCAGAACTTAATTTGCTAAGTGTAAGAGTTCGCCAGCTCTAGTCATGTTATATAAATAGTGAATTAATAACTATTTACAAAAAAAAAAAAAGCCTTTGTGAGAATTCTGGAGCCAAGGGTGATAAAAAAGCAGTAAAACCATGAGAAACTGAATTACTATTATTATTTTAAAGTTTTTATTTAGGGTGGGGATAGGCAGTGTAATAGTTATGCAAAGAGACTCTCATGCCTGAGGCTCCAAAGTCCCAGGTTCAATCCCTGCACCACCATAGGCCAGAGCTAAGCACTACTCTGGTGTTTCTCTCTGTGTCTCTCTGCATCTTTCTCTCAAAAAAAATTATTTATAAAAAGGAAACACTGACAAAACCATAGGATAAGAGGGATACAACTCCACACAATTCTCACCACCAGAACTCTGTATCCCTCCTCTCCCCTGATAGCTTTCCTATTGTTTTGTTTTATTTATTTATTTAATTTTTTTTCTTTTTTTTTTTTTTCATCCAGAACACTGCTCAGTTCTGGCTTATGGTGGGACTGGGGATTGAACCTGGGACCTCAGAGCCTCAAGCTTGAAAGGCTTTTGCATAACCATTATGCAGTCTCCCCAGCCCTAGCTTTCTTATTCTTTAACCCTCTGAGACCCAGGGTCATGAGGTGCAGAAGGTGGAAGGTGGAAGGTCTGGCTTCTATAATTGCTTCCCCACTGAACATGGACATTGACAGGTCGATCTATACTCCCAGTCTGTCTCTTTCTTTTCCTAGTGGGGAAGGGCTGTGGGGAAGTGGGGTTCCAGGACACATTGGTGGGGTCGTCTGCCCAGGGAAGTCCGGTTGGCATCATGGTAGCATCTGGAACCTGGTGGCTGAAAAAAGAGTTAACATATAAAGCCAAACAAATTGTTGACTAATCATGAAACTAAAGGCTGGAATATTGCAGATGAAGATTTGGGGTCTTCATTTTGAAGATAGCTAGTAGGCCTATGACTATACTAGTTTTATCCTGAGCCTGACATCTAATATACAGGTGGACCCAAGTTGTTTGGGGAGATGATGTCATAGTATTATTATTACTTTAACCAGAGCACTGATCAGCTCTGGCTTATGGTGGTATGGGAGACTGAACCTGGTACTTTGGAGCCGTGGGCAAGAGAGTCTCTTTTCTTTTTTTTAATTATTTCTTTATTGGGGAATTAATGTTTTACATTCAACAGTAAATACCATAGTTTGTACATGCATAACATTCCCCAGTTTCCCATTTAACAATACAACCCCCACTATGTCATTTATCATCCTTCATGGACCTGTATTCTCCCCACCCACCCACCCCAGAGTGTTTTACTTTGGTGCAATATGTCAATTCCATTTCAGGTTCTACTTGTGTTTTCATTTCTGCTCTTGTTTTTCAACTTCTGCAAGAGAGTCTCTTTTCATAACCATTATGCTATCTACTCATTTCCTGAAAAACTGAATTTAAGAGCTGAGGATAAGTGGTTTCACTTTGTCCACTTTGCATGTCCCTTAAGTCAGCATGTGCCATGCCAAGGATTACTTAGATTTCTTTACAGGGGCCAAGAGACACACCAGAGGGAACTTTTTTTAAAAATTTCTTTATTGGAGAATTAATGCTTTATAGTCAACAGTACAATAGTTTGTACATGCATAACATTTCTCAGTTTTCCACATAACAATTCAATCCCAACTAAGTCCTCCTCTGCCATCATATTGCAGGACCTGAGCCCTCTCCACAACCCTAGAGTCTTTTACTTTGGTGCAATATACCAAATCCAGTCCAACTTCTGCTTTGTGTTTCAAAGGAAACTTTTTAATCCTCCATCATTACAATGCACTTTGTGGATATAAATAAATGGAGTGAGATTCTGTGCTTGTGGAATGGAAGACTAAATAAGATGTCAATAGAACCTAAAGCAATCTAGAGTCTCAGTGTATCCCTTGTCAGAATCCTTAGACTTTTTTTTTTTGCAGTAATAGAAAATTCCATCCAAAAATTCATAACACCTCAGAGAACTTTGAATAACTACTCATCTTGGAGAATAAAAATAAAGTTGGAGGTTTCACACTTCCTGATTTCAAAACAACTGCAGAATGGGCAGTAGTGAGAACAATGTGGTTCTGGCATAAATAAAGATATAAAATACATGAATTAGAAAAAGAGAGCTCAGAAAGAAGCTTGTGCAGCACCAAAGTAAAAGGCTCTGGGGTGGGGGGAGGGTCCAGGTCCTGGAACAGAAAGGCAGAGGAGGACCTAGTGGGGGTTGAATTGTTTTGTGGAAAACTGGGAAATGTTACACATACACCAACTACTGTATTTTACTGTCAGCTGTAAACCATTAATCCCTCAATAAATATTTTTTTAAAAAAAGAAACTTGTACATATATAGTGAAAGCTCTTCTTTTCCTTTCTTTCTTTCTTTCTTAACCAGTTCACTCTTCAGCTCTGGCTGATGGTGGTGCAGGAAATTGAACCTGGGACTTTGGAGCCTCAGGTATGACAGTCTCTTTGAATAACCATTATGCTATTTACCCCTGCCTGTGAAAGCATTTTTACAATGCCAAAACCATTCAATTGGGAAAGGACATTCTTTTCAATAAATTGTACTGAAAAAACTGAATGTCCACATACAAAAAAAAAAAGTTGAACCCTTATCTGCACATATGCAAACATTAACTAAACTTGGATATAAGACCTATACACAAAGGCTTAGTCTTAGAAGAAGAATGAGGTCATGATATTGATTTAGAGATAACATTAAAAATATAGACAGCAAAAGAAAAAAATTAGATAAATTGGACACTTGTATATTGAAAGGCACTATCAGCAACCCATGGATTGAAAGAGACTATTTACAAACCACATATCCAAAAGAGGTTAATGTATGAAAAATCCCTCCTTTTGTGAGGGAGTGAAAATCTGTCAGTCTAAAATATGTTTTGGTAAAAAAGTTAATTTCATAATGAAGTCTGTGAAAACAAATTGAAGACTTGTGTCTTTGAAAAATGTATACATTAAGCATTTCCTTTAGGGATATTTTCAAGGAAGGCCTAATCTCCTTGTCAGAACATACATCACTAAGGCTTGTCTATGTCTTCTTCAGTAATGTCCTTAACTGCTCTTCTTTCTAATATTGTATATTCCAGCTAAGCCTACTTAAAGAAGATACATTATGTCATTAGTAAGCATCTCTTTATCATAAATTATATACTTTTTAAAATCAATCTGCCTGATGCCTATTTGATTATTTGTTCCTCCTCTGAAAACCCCAGAAAGGTAGGAAAGTGAAATAGTTCACTTGTGTAGTACACTGTTCTGCATGTGCTCCAGCCACATTTGATACTGGCTTCCACTACACTAGCACGTTATGATTGGGCCCTCCTCAATAGCTATCGAACAGACTGTGTACACATGCTCCAGCCCCGTTCCTTCCTGTTTTCATGGGTCCCTAGAAACATGCTAGAATCCTAGAGCTGCCACTAACCTTGGGTCCTGAAGCAAGGTCAAGGGTTGGACCTCTTCTTATGCTCAGGAAGCTATGCAGGAACCAAAATCTAGCCCTCCCACTTCAAGTTATTCTCATGAGATTCTTCTCATCTCTCTTTAGCTTTGGCCACCAGTCTTAGGTCTGATAGTTTATCAGAGACAAGTGGGGAATTTAAAATGCACACAGATTGAGAGATTTTGTGTGATAGGCTCAAGACCCATGGGACAGTACCTGGGAACATGGGTGTTTGACGAAACCTTTAAGTGATTCTGAAATCTGCAGCAAAGGTGGGTGCGAGGAATAACATCATTGCAAGACTGGCCAGCTCCTCATGGGGCGCGAGCGCTTCCACACTACGATCATCATCTCTGGCATTTTGCTATTCCACTGCAGAATACTGTGCCCAAGTATGGTTCCGTAGCCCCCATGTCCACTTGGTCGATTCCAAATTATATTCCTCCATGAGGATAATTTCTGGAACCATCCGTTCCACCCCAGTTCCATGGCTGCCAGTTCTTAGCAACATCGCCCCGCCAGATATTCGTCGGGATGCGGCATCATCTAAATTCATTTCCCACGTCTACGCTCAACCGGACCTGCCAATATATGCGGATATCTTTGCCCACCCTGTCCAATGCTTGACGTCTTGTCATCCAATCTGGTCTCCTACGCCTACACTGAACTTCTCTGTTCCAGACTCTTGGAAACAGAGTTGGCAGTCAGCTGAGGTAAAGAACAAACACCTCATCACAGACCCCTGCAAGCGTCAACCCGGCTTTGACCTAGCATGTTAGGATTGGGCCCTCCTCAATCGCTATCGAACAGGCCATGGCCGGTGCGCCGCTATGTTCCATCGCTGGGGAGCCAGAGACGACCCGAACTGCCCCTGCGGCTACAGACAGACTATGACCCATATAGTCAACGACTACCACCTCTCCAGATTCAAAGGAGGTCTCGAAACTTTACATCAGGCTCAACCTGATGCTGTTGACTGGCTACGGAAGAAGGGCAAACGCTAGAAGAAGAAAACTACACTGAAAGCTTTGGTGTGGTCTCTTTCACTCTTTTCCTCTGCCTCTCTATCTGCCTCTATCTGGAGGAAGAGAGTAAGGAAGGGGAGATAGCATAATGGTTATGCAAAAAGACTCTCATGATGCCTGAGGCTCCAAAGTCCCAGGTTCAATCCCCTGTACCACCATAAACCAGAGTTGAGCAGTGCTCTGGTAAAGAAAAAAAAAAAAAAGAGTAATAATATAAGCCACCAAAGAGGCACAGAATAATTTTTGCATTCTGATAATCTCAATAATATAGACCAAAATAACGTGGCAGTGCCTCAAAAAATAAAAATATAATCATTAAGCAATTCATTAATTTCACATCTGGGTATATATCTCCCCCCCACCAAGTTAAAAGCGAGGCGGAGAAATATTTGTACACCCATATTCATAGCAGCACTATTCAGATAGTTGAAAGGTAGAAGTAACCCAAATATCTACTAACAGATAAATTGTTAAACAAATTGTGGCCTAGTTATACAAAGTAATGTTACTCAACCTTCAAAAATAAGGGAATCTTGTAGTCCAGGAGATGGTGCCATGGCTGGAGCTTGGACATGGAAGCGTAAGGCCCCTAGTTCAATACCTGGCGTGGTATGTGACAGAGTGATGCTATGGTTCTCTCTTCTCCCTCTCCCCCTCTACCCCCTTCCCTTTCTTTATCTCATCAATAAATGAATAATTTTTTTAACATTTTATTTATTTTATTTTTTAGAGAGATTCAGAAGGACACGTACACACACACACACACACACACACACAGAGAGAGAGATTGAGAGAGAGAGAGAGAGAGAGGGAAACACCAGAGCACTGCTCAACTCTGGCTTATCGTGGCTTATCTTGGTGCATTGAACCTAGGATTTAGTAACCTCAGGCATGAGAGTCTGTTTGCATAACCATTATGCTATCTCCCATGCCCATGAACAAAACTTTGAAGGAAAGAAGGGAATCCTGACACTTGGCACAAGATAAATGGATCCTGAGAACATTCTGCTAAGTGAAATAATCCAGTCACAATAGAGCAAATACTGTTATGACTCCACTTCCAAGAGGACCTGTTGTAGTCAGATTCACAGAGATAGAAAGTAGAATGGCGGTTACCAGGAGCTAGCAGGTGAGGGAGGGGCGAAGGACAGAGGGGAGGAGTTTAGAGCTGTTGCTTAGTGGACAGGGAAGATGCAAAACTTTGAAGATGATGGGTGGTGATAATCACAGAAGGATGAGACTGTATTTGATTTCATTGAACAGCACATGTAAAAATGGTCACAACAAACAGAAGTGTGAAACTGTATTCCTAAAATATACAGCCTTGTAAACCAATGCTCTCTGCTTAAAAAAAAAAAAAAAAAGTGTATAACAACACTGCCCTCCAAAAGAGTGACAGTGGTAAGTTTCATGTTGTGCAAATTTCACAATTCAAAAAGTGAAACTCACCCTCCAAATTTCTTTTTTCCTCAGTGTTGACTGTGTTTTTAGCTTTTTAAAATTTACTTATTACTGGATAGAGACAGAGTAATTGAGAGAGGAGGAGGAGATAGAGAGGGAAAGAGACAGAGAGATACCTGCAGCCCTGCTTTACCACTTGAGAAGCTTTCCCCCTGCAGGTGGAGACCAGGGACTTAAACGTGGGTCCTTTCATGCTATAATGTGTGTGCTTAAGCAGGTAAGCCACCGCCTGGCCCCTGAAATATCCTTTTCAGTAGCTGTAGATACTGAAGTCTCACAAAAGCCATGAATGATTTTCTGAAAAGTTAAGGTCCTCCACTACCCTTGGGGTAGGCAGAAAATGGCTTGGAGCATGGGTTTTGCA
This sequence comes from Erinaceus europaeus, assembly GCF_950295315.1. Classification (NCBI taxonomy): domain Eukaryota; kingdom Metazoa; phylum Chordata; class Mammalia; order Eulipotyphla; family Erinaceidae; genus Erinaceus; species Erinaceus europaeus. The sequence goes on from NC_080175.1 coordinate 32,307,846, forward strand.
AAACTGCTCTCACCTCGCACAACAGGCTCTGCTTTCTCCCTGGTAGACCTTGCTGGGTTAGGATCCAAAGGAGTCACAGTGGCAGACAGGACCTCTTCCTGTGTTGCCCACTTCCTTTGAGAGATCCTTTTAGTTCTCATAAATCATGATTTGGGAAAGTAAAGGCTCAGACAGGATGGACAGGTGTGTGTACAGTAAATGGTATGCTGTGAGTTGTGGGCAGCAAGGAACACTTGTTTCTTCTTTTTCTTTTCTTTTCCTTTCTCTCTCTCTTTCTTTTTTTTTTTATAACAGTCTGTCACACTGACTTCTTAGTAAAGGTAAATTTTAAAAAATATTTTATTTATTAATGAGAGGGGTAGGAGGAGAGACAGAGACAGAGAGAGAGAGAGAGAGATATCACTGTGGTACATGTGCTGCCAGGGGTCAAACTCAGAACCTCATGCTTTAGAGTCCAGTGCTTGTGAAGCAGGGCAGCAGATGTCTCTCTATCTCTGTCCCTTCCTATCTCCTCCTCCCTTCTCAATTTCTCTCTGTCTCTATCAAATAATAAATCAAAATTTATAAAGAGAGCCTAATGCTTTATTTAGTACACCACCTCCCAGACCACCAGACATGAGTATCTCTTGCAAAACCAATAAATATGCTGTCTCCACAACCTGTGTAGACTTTACTTTAACAAACATGAAGTGGTGGGCTTCACATATTTTTGTACTCAATGTCCTCTGTCAGAAGTTGTCAGATCCATTAGTGTGATGCAGTTGGAGGGTGAGAAGCAGGAACCTTGGCAGGAGGTCCAGAGGGGTTCTAGTTACCCAGGTGAGGAGCAGGGCAGAAGCAGAGAACAGCTCCAGAATATCACTTAGGCCATTTGTCTTTGTCTTTTAATTTATATTATTAATTAATTAATTAATTACTGTTATGTTTTACCAGACCCCTGCTCAGCTCTGGTTTATAGTGATTCTGGTGAATGAACCTGAGAGTTCAGCACCTCAGGCTTAAAAACCACTAACATTACCACTAGGCTCTCTCCCCAGTCCATTTTTAGATTTTCTAGTGAAATATTCTGAGATAACAATGAAGGGGAATTAATTCACTAGAACATGTTTCCAAAGCTCAAGCTTTTCAGTTTCCACAGTCAAATTCTAAGGTTTTAGAATTTCTCTTCAATGTAGCCAATCTAAACCCAATCTCCACTCTTTTGAGATTTTGTTTGAATATTCATTGTTCTTTAATTTTTATTTATTTAATATCATTATTATTTGGTAGGACAGAGCGAAATTGAGAGGGGGAGGAAGAGAGAAAGAGAAATACCTGTACCATTGTTTCACTTGTAAAGCATCCCCCTTGCAGGTAAGGACAAAGGCTTGAGCCCAGGTCTGAGCATTGTAGCATGTATTCAAGCTAGTGTGACAATACCTGACCTCTTGTTTGATTATTCTATTCCAACTCATATATATATATATATATATATATATATATATATATATATATATATATATATATATATAATTTCATTGTCCGGAAACAGGCCCATTAGTACAGAGTTGTCATTGAGCAAGAATCAAGTGTCCCTTGCTACCTCTTGACATTAAACCACCTGAAGGCTATGCTAGGACTCAAATAGTTAACATCTTTCAAAAGGATTGGGATGAGAGGACTGAAAATAGCTTATGGGGAAAAAACCAGCAGTTTTTTTCTTAGTCTAAGGACATTTTGTCTCAGAGCTTTCACATGACCAATCTCATGAGCAAGACTATTTTGGAAAAACTGAATCCACAGAGATGTTTACTCACTTTGGCATTAAAATAATCAAGCAAATAATAATAATAGTAATAATAAACCCCAAGGAACCAAAGAATTCATTAGTGAAAGGTCAGACTGTGTACACATGCTCCAGCCCCGTTCCTTCCTGTTTTCATGGGTCCCTAGAAACATGCTAGAATCCTAGAGCTGCCACTAACCTTGGGTCCTGAAGCAAGGTCAAGGGTTGGACCTCTTCTTATGCTCAGGAAGCTATGCAGGAACCAAAATCTAGCCCTCCCACTTCAAGTTATTCTCATGAGATTCTTCTCATCTCTCTTTAGCTTTGGCCACCAGTCTTAGGTCTGATAGTTTATCAGAGACAAGTGGGGAATTTAAAATGCACACAGATTGAGAGATTTTGTGTGATAGGCTCAAGACCCATGGGACAGTACCTGGGAACATGGGTGTTTGACGAAACCTTTAAGTGATTCTGAAATCTGCAGCAAAGGTGGGTGCGAGGAATAACATCATTGCAAGACTGGCCAGCTCCTCATGGGGCGCGAGCGCTTCCACACTACGATCATCATCTCTGGCATTTTGCTATTCCACTGCAGAATACTGTGCCCAAGTATCGTTCCGTAGCCCCCATGTCCACTTGGTCGATTCCAAATTATATTCCTCCATGAGGATAATTTCTGGAACCATCCGTTCCACCCCAGTTCCATGGCTGCCAGTTCTTAGCAACATCGCCCCGCCAGATATTCGTCGGGATGTGGCATCATCTAAGTTCATTTCCCACGTCTATGCTCAACCGGACCTGCCAATATATGCGGATATCTTCGCCCACCCTGTCCAATGCTTGACGTCTCATCATCCAATCTGGTCTCCTACGCCTACACTGAACTTCTCTGTTCCAGACTCTTGGAAACAGAGTTGGCAGTCAGCTGAGGTAAAGAACAAACACCTCATCACAGACCCCTGCAAGCGTCAACCCGGCTTTGACCTAGCATATTAGGATTGGGCCCTCCTCAATCGCTATCGAACAGGCCATGGCCGGTGCGCCGCTATGTTCCATCGCTGGGGAGCCAGAGACGACCCGAACTGCCCCTGCGGCTACAGACAGACTATGACCCACATAGTCAACGACTGCCACCTCTCCAGATTCAAAGGAGGTCTCGAAACTTTACATCAGGCTCAACCTGACGCTGTTGACTGGCTACGGAAGAAGGGCAAATGCTAGAAGAAGAAGTGATTCTGAGGCAGCCAGCAAAGCACCAATACTGAACTGTCTTTCTTTGACCCTGAGTCTCATGGACCTCCCTCACTCCCCTGATCAGTGGTTCTTGAACTCAGTGAGCACATTCCCAGCACAGACAAGGTAATATTCAGAAGGAGGAGAGTCTGAGCTCATATATATAATTTCTTTGTCAGGAAACAGGCCATTTAATACAGGATTGTTTTAGAGCAAGAAAGAAGTGTCCTGGGTGGGGTAGATAGCATAATAGTTATGCAGAGACTCTCATGCCTGAGGCTCCAAAATCCCAGGTTCAATCCCCTGTACCACCATGAGCCAGAGTTGAGCAGTGCTCTGTGTTAAAAAAAAAAAAAAAACTTTTATGCCTCAGGCTCCAAAACACCAAGTTCAACCCAAGTACTACCTTGAGCCAGAATTGAGAAGAATTGAGCTCTAGTCTCTCTCTCTCTCCATATACATATATATTTAAAATAAAATAATTTAAGATATATACTTGTTTAAAATTTTTATTTTATTTTTTCTTCCCCCCCCTTTTAAAAATATTTATTTATTAATTAGAAAGATAGATGGAGAGAAAGAGAAAGGACCAGACATCTCTCTGGTACATGTGCTGCCGGGGATTGAAGTCTGAACCTCATGCTTGAGAGTCCAATGCTTTATCCACTGCACCACCTCCCAGATCACAATTTGTTTAAAATTTTTATATGAGAAAAATAATGTCTACACATGATAGAAAGTGCATAAACTTAAGATGAGAAGCAAGTCTCTGTCTGCTCCAAGCTGCTGTCTCTGTCCTCATGAGAAACTGACTATCTCCCATTCTTACTGTATCTTCCTTTGTGACTTGTCTAGGTTATAAACTTACACTACTACAACTGCATTTGTCATTTGTCAGGATTACCTGGTCTCTATCTGTCTGATGTCGGATATGAAAGATGGTGATGAAAACACAGGCATAAGTCCTCCAGAGTTTGATATTTGTATTTAGTACTGCTATAGGTCATCTCTAAGCTTTAATCATTGTATATAGATTTGTTAGAGAAATTAATTCAAGCCAATTCCTTTATTTGAATTTGCATGACTTTGGTGAACTGTACCAACGATGCTGAGTCAGTCAATCATAGAGCATGTTCTTGGAAAATGAACAGAACCAAATTTCTGGGGTAAGTTTGCTGTTTCCAAAACAGGCGCCAGAGTTGAACATTTTGCGGGTGATGGCCAAACACCAGCAATGAAGGAAGTGGCTATTTGGCTGAGTCAACAGAAACTGCTAAGGGAGACCCAAAAAAGACTCTAAATAAAATCATTTCAGGGAGAAAACAATCATTGTTTACACTTGGTAAGCCATGAAGGGAAGCAAAAAGGACACATTTGTCAAGCTGGCCAAGTCTAAGAAGACTGTTTCAAAAGGGATAGAGGTAAACATGGACAAAAACTGCCAAAAAGAAAAGCTTTGGGGACAAGGTACACAGTGTGAGGAAATATCAAGGCCCAAGAGCCTCCTGGAAGGGCTTCCCAGGACAGAGGGCCAGTGAAGGGCTTGGTGTGGAAGGTGGAAAGGGTCTCCAGGATGACGCATCTATTACTGGCACTTTCTTTCATTCTTCAGTAAGGCTGGAACAGGAAGAGAATGAACCAGTTCTGACCTTACAGGTGCGGTGCCCCATAGCATACACACACACACACACACACACACACACACACACACACACACACACACACACACACATGTACCTGGGGTCTCAAGTATATGCTCACTGCTCTTGAACTAGCTTTTTTCATTCAACTGGAGAGACAGAGAGAGAGAAACAGAGACAGAAAGGGAGCGATATCGTAGTGATTGCACGGGCCTGACCTCCACCGCCCACCCCATCACATTTTTTCTAGTGAGGGAGTTCAGACTGGGTTGCTTGCCTAGCAAGACATGCACCAGTGAGCTGTGCTTCAGACTTTACCACCACCATCCCGCCCTAGAAGATATTTCGAAGGGTGACAGAGCACTGCATTCTGGTATATGCAGTACCAGGGGCTGATATCAAGTCTTACATGCTCAAGTCCTACACTCTGCCTGATGAATCTTTTTGGCTTTGAGAGCTTAATTTTAATTTTATTATTATTTTGAATATTTTTATTACTTGCTATTGGATAGAAACAGAAATTGAGAGGAGGGGGGAGATAGAGAGGGATAGAGACAGAGAGACACTTGCAGCCCTGCTTCACCACTTGTGACATTTCACCCCTGCAAGCCCAGGTCCTTGTACATGGTAGCTGTGCATCTAACCAGGTTCACCATCACCTGGTCCCCAATTGTTACTGGATTTTTTAATTTTCTTATTTCTTCTTCTTATTATCATTATTATTGTTTTTGCCTCCAGGGTTATTGCTGGGGCTCGATGACTGTACTAATCCTCGAGGCCATTTTTCCCATTTTGTTGCTACCCTTGCTTTCAGGGTGTCTCCCTCTTTCTCCAGCAGGGTATCCTCCAGGGGAAAGGTAATGGGCTGGTTCTTTCTCGCTCACGACAGGGGTGACACGAAGTAAAAGACACCAGGGGACTCTTAGTGTGAATCTAGAATCTGAGTCCTTCAGTCCCAGAATCCTAGAGTCCGTTTATTAGCAAAATTGACATGAGTTAAATAGAAAAGCAATGGAGGTAATTATTGTTGAAATATGACAGAAATTACAGGTTTCTTAAAAGTCAGCATGCCCCTAAGGTAGGGGGTTGGTATGACAGGAATTGATGAGATACAAGACAGTTATTTTCCATAACACAAGCAACTTAATTATCCAAAGATATTTGAAAGAAGCATAGGGGTTAAACCCGTAGGGTGAGACAGAGAGAAGATGGATATCAAAAGGCCATATAGTTTGGAATTTCTCTTGTCTGGGGTCTGAGGTGTGTGATGAAGTGTATGATAAGGTGTGTTCTTCTGTGATCAGAAGGTGACTTTGAATGAGTGAATCTGTGGCCATGTGGCCTGCAGTTAATGGAGGGAAGTACTGGGGTATCTTGTGGGCCTGAGAGTCAAGAAGGAAAGAACAAGTCTGAGTTTTCCCCCTTATGCTCACCTCGGTTGAGAGAGACTTACCAAGAGGTTATCTTCTCAGACCTCCATCCAAAGATGGGGGTGGTTCTCCCTAAGCTCTATCAGGCTCACACATGTTCCCAACATCTTGCCATTATTTTTATTATTGTTGTCTTTGCAGCTGTTATTGTTGGATAGGACAGAGAGAAATTGAGAGAGGAGGGAAGACAGAGAGAGGAAGAGAAAGATAGACATCTGCAGACCTGCTTCTCCAGCCATGAAGCAACCCCCCTGTAGGTAGGGGTTACTGGATTTTTTTTAAAAGAATATTTTATGGGGGTCAGGTGGTGGCGCACTTGGTTGAGCACATATGTTACAATGCACAAGGACCCAGGTTCAAGTCCCTGGTCCCCACCTGCAGGGGGAAAGCTTCACAAATGGTGAAGCAGTGCTGCAGGTGTCTCACTGTCTCTCTCCCTCTCTATCACCCCCTTCCCTATCAATTTCTGACTGTCTCTATCCAGCAAATAAATAAAGATTAAAAACAAATTTAAAAAACAGCAAATAAGTAAAGATTAAAAACAAATTTAAAAAAAGAATATTTTACAGTTAATGAACAGGTAAATAAAGTACTCCTGGGAGAAACATGATGGGAACTGTTAGACAGGAGACAATTCACAGCAGGCACCAACTTAAAGTTTCTGAGAAGACAGAGTGGGACAGGAAAGTGATAAAGGAGAATATGCCCTAGGCCTTTGCCTTTGGAGAAGACAGTTAAGACATTTTAGTAAAAATAGATTGTAGATGTGGTCCGGGAGGTGGCACAATGGATAAGGCACTGGATTCTCAAACATGAGGTCCTGAGTTCACCCTCTAGCAGCACGTGTACCAGAGTCATGTCTGGTTCTTTCTCTCTCCTCCTATCTTTCTCATTTAAAAAAATAAATATCTTTTTTTTTAATTTCTTTATTGGGGAATTAATGTTTTACATTTGATAGTAAATACAATAGTTTGTACATGCATAACACTTCCCAGTTTTCCATATTATAATACAACTCCCACTAGGTCCTCTGTCATCATTTTTGGACCTATATTCTCCCCCCCCACCCCAGAGTCTTTTACTTTGGTGCAATACCCCAATTCCAGTTCAGGTTCTACTTGTGTTTGCTCTTCTGATTTTGTTTTTCAGCTTCTGCCTGAGAGTGAGATCATCCCATATTCATCCTTCTGTTTCTGACTTATTTCACTCAACGTGATTTTTTCAAGGTCCATCCAAGATCGGCTAAAATGGTGAAGTCACCATTTTTTACAGCTGAGTAGTATTCCATTGTGTATATATACCACAACTTACTCAGCCACTCATCTGTTGTTGGACACTTGGGTTGCTTCCAGGTTTTGGCTATTACAAATGGTGCTGCTAACAAAATAGTTATACACAGATCTTTTTGGATGGGTGTGTGGTGTTCCTTAGGATATATCCCCAGGAGAGGAATTGCAGGATCATAGGGTAAGTTCATTTCTAGCCTTCTGAGAGTTCTCCAGGCTGCTCTCCACAGTAGTTGGACCAATTTACATTCCCACCTGCATTGCAGGAGGGTTCCTTTGCCCCCACTGACTTCTCAAGCATTTGTTGCTGCTAGCTTTTCTGATGTATGATATTCTCACAGGAGTGAAGTGGTATCTCATTGTTGTCTTTATTTGCATTTCTCTGACAATCAAAGACTTGGAGCAATTTTTCATGTGCTACTCGGCCTTTTGGATCTCTTCTGTGGTGAATATTCTGTCCATGTCTTCTCTCCATTATTGGATGGGGTTATTTTTTTTCTTGTTGAGTTTGGCAAGCTCTTTATATATTTTGATTATTAGCCTCTTGTCTGATGTATGGCATGTAAAGATCTTCTCCCATTTTGTGAGGGGTCTATTGGTTTGGGTATTGTTTTCTTTTGCTGTGCAGAAGCTTTTTAATTTGATGTAGTCCCATAGGGTTTATGCTTGCCTTAGTCTTCTTTGTAATTGGAATTGTTTCATTGAAGATGTCTTTAAAATTTATGCAGAAAAGAGTTCTGTCAGTATTTTCTGGTAAGTATATGATAGTTTCTGGTCTAACATCCAAGTTCTTGATGCTGTTTTCAGTATCTCTTAATCTCTTTTTGAGATCTCTTACTTCTTTTTTAGTTGTCTCTAATTCATCCTTGCTAATTGGTCTAACATCCAAGTTCTTGATGCTGTTTTCAGTATCTCTTAATCTCTTTTTGAGATCTCTTACTTCCTTTTTAGTTGTCTCTAATTCATCGATCTTGCTAATTCTGTCTTCAGCCTCATTTATTCTATTCTCTATCCCCTCTACTGTTTTCTGGATTCATCTGTTTTGTTACCCTTTTCTGAGACTGTTTTAGCTTGTTCAGCTATTTGTGCTCTTAGTTAAGCTATTTCAGCTTTCAGCTCTCTGATAACCTTGAGATTAGTGTTTCTTTTCCAGAGTTTCATGTGTTGTTTCTGCATTTCTGATGACAATTCATTCAAACTCTTTACTCACTCCTGTGATTATTTTCTTAACTAGTGTTTGGATGTTGACCTCATTATTTTGTGGTTCAACTTTGGGGGGCTTTTAGTTAGACTCTTGTCCTGGTTCATTTCTTCAATATTTCTTCTTAATGGTTTAACCATTCTATATAGTATGTTATGAGGTCACTTTCTCATTTCTTTTCAAATTACTGATCATTCTTGCCTGGATTGATTTACAGCTAAGTAAGGAACTTAAAAGTGTTCATAGTTGTGGAAACTAACAGTTGTTTCAATACTATTTCAATCCCTGAGCACAGAGGGTGTTAAAAGTCTCTTTTGTTCTTTTTCTTCCCTGTAGGCTATGGGAGGTTGAGGGCTTTTAAACTATAAGTAGGCTTCTTAGCTTAATCACTGACTCCTGACCAAGAGATAAATCAGGGTGGGGCAAAGATAATCCAGTGGCAGATACCTGGAGCACCTTCACCGAGATGCTTCTGGCCAGGAGAAGAAGCAGCAGCCGAAGAGACTAGACTTTTACCTGGCTGTACTTTTAAGTCTATTCAGCCCACCCACAATGCTTTGTATACCAGCACAGACTGGATCTACCCACAGTCCACCATGCACCTGCACAGACCACTGCATGCTCTGTCGCCAAGGCTGATGTCAGCACTGTCCTAGGACTTCCGTGGTTGCCAGTATACTGCATCACCACATAGTGATTTTGTATATATTCATTTTTTGCTACTTTACTGAATTTATTATTTTTGAGTTTTTAAATATTTTTATTTATTATTAGATAGAGACAGAGAAACTGAGAGGAGAGGTGGAGCTAGAGACAGAGATTCCTGAAGCCCTGCTTCACCACTTGTGAAGCTTTCCCCTTGCAGGTGGGGACCACTGGCTTGAACCTGGGTCCTTGGAAGCTGGAATGTGAGCGATTAACCAGCTACACCACTGCCTGTGCCCGCTGAATTTATTATTTCCAGTAGTTTTTTGGTGGAGTCTTTGGGTTTCCTCTAGGTATTTATCATGTTATTAGCAAATAGTGATAGTTTGATTTCTTCCTTTCCATATTGTATGCCTTTGATTTCTCTTTCTTTCTTGCCTGATTACAGTGGTAAGGACCTTAAGGACAATGTGGAATATTTTAATTTTTTTTTTTTTTTTTTGGATAGCCAGAACACTGCTAAGCTCTGGCTTACACTATGTGGGAGTTTCAACCAAGGACTTCAGAGCCTTAGGCATGAGAGTCTTCTGTAAAACCATTGTGTTCTATGCCCCTGCACTCAAATTTTAAATTTTAAATTCCATATTACGCTCCCCCTTTCATGAGAGTGCATGTTCAATGGAGTCACCTTTAAGCCTCTCATAGAACAATGAGCTTGTCTCTCAAAGTGAATCTTTGAGATCCTGTATCAGCAGCCCGACAGTCAAAATGACATATTCCCTCACATATTACTCAAGAGACATAGCATGGACATTTTTCTTTTTTATGTTATTGTTTTGGGGTTTTAAGATTATGCTACCAATAAGTTAATAATGGATTATAAAATTACAAGGATGGTGGATAGTTCCATTCCACACCCACCACCAATTTTCTGTCTTTCTCCAAAGATCACAACCATAGTTCTCATAGAGTCTTAGAAATAATTCAATTGGGGTCGGCTGGTGGCATATTTGGTTGAGTGCACATGTTATAATGCACAGGACCTGAGTTTGAGCCCTTGTCCCCACCTGCAGAGAAAAGCTTCACAAATGGTGAAGCAGTGCTGGAGGTGTCGCTCTGTTTCTCTCCCTCTCTATATCCCCCTTCCTCTCAATTTCTGGCTGTCTCTATCCAATAAATAGATAATTAAAATATTAAAAATAAAATTAAAACATAAATAACTGAATTCCATTTTCCCCAGAGTCCAAGTGTTTAAATGATCTATGTTCTACAGCTAAGTGAAACTATGCCCAGTAAAGTCATCTGTGCCTAGTAAAGTCATTTGCAAACTCATCACACATAAGAGAGTCACCATGCAGAGACATTCAGGATGCAAAAGATCCTGGACAGCTGACTCTTGATATATTACAGGGAGAATCTGGAACTGACCGAGACAGGTAATCAATCATTCAGGTATTGAGCTTAGATTTAGAATGTTTATAGATTTATTTACCAGCCTTCAAATCCTAAAACTGTTTATCCACACATGACTGTTCTATTTCTTGCTGAATCAACTTCTTAGAAACTTTTATAATGCATCTCCTGATACATTATAAAACTTACTAGTAAATAGACTTTGGCTCTAAAGGATGCATTCCATATTACGCTCCCCCTTTCATGAGAGTGCATGTTCAATGGAGTCACCTTTAAGCCTCTCATAGAACAATGAGCTTGTCTCTCAAAGTGAATCTTTGAGATCCTGTATCAGCAGCCCGACAGTCAAAATGACAGTTGCAGCCTTCTTCACCTGGATGGAGCCAGGCAAGGTCCTCTTCCCTGGCACTCAGGACTTGCTGAGCTGCCCAGAGGTGCTTCCTGACAAGAAAGGGTCTCTGTGTGGGGGAGAGCAGGCACAGGCTGCATCTGTCCGCCTGTTCTGAGGGCAAGGCTAGGCTGGTGGCTCAGGGCAGTGGGCAAAGGAGGCTGGGAAAGGGGCAGAGAGGGACAGTGAGTCTGCAGAGCAGGCAGGGGCAGCCAGGAAGATGCCTGACAAGTGAGGCCTGACTGAGGGGGTCAAACTCACAATTATCCTAAGCACTGATTAGGAGGTTCAGGAACAGGGAGAGTGGGTGGGGTATGAATGTTTAGAGTCCAGGGACGCTTTGTGGGATCTAACACTTTCTGGGGCTCCTAAGAACAAGGGTGGCAGCACGTGAACGTGATTAATGACCATGGAGTGAGCAATTCAGAACATTTTACTGTATTAAAACTAAAAATACTTAAAAAAGTAAAGGAGAGCAAACATTACAACACAATAACCAAAGAAAAATATTAAGTTTTCCTTTGAGGAGGACAAGTTCAGCTTCTGAGTAGAACAGGTCCCGGTGCCTGGGCACAGAGGAAACTCTGCCCCTGCAGTGGCTGCTGTGGCGTGTGGTCGTGCCTGCAGACCGGCTGGCTGTGCAGGAAACAGAGTAGAGGGCAGCGGCCCTTCTGCTGCTCTGGCCATTTCAGCTGTGCCTTCAGGTAGCAGTGAGCACTGTGGGGCTAGAGATGGAGGTGGATATGTCATTGAAGGAGCAGGAGAGTCAAGCCCTGGCTCCTAGTTCCCATGTGCTGTCTACACCCAGACCCCAGTGCAGGCCTTGAGGGGGCCCCGCCCGGCCCCCCGAAGACACTTCCCCTGCAGCCCTCCATGAGGGGCTGAGGATAGCCATCTCCTGGTGCAGCCCCAGCCTCTGGGGGGCAAGGGTTTGGGGGGTATTCCTGTGGGACCCAGGGCATCCCCCACGACCCCCCAGGCCTGCCTGCAGTCTCACCAGTGTGCTCTGTAGGCCATGGGCTCTGGGGAGGCCTGTGCAGGACAATGTCCCCATGCAGGTGGTTCTCGCTGACCACCAGGTGCACTCGGCGGCCCTTGCGGAGGCAGCAGCCTGCAGCCTGGGCAGGAAGGCCTCCTCGGTATCGCTCCTCCGACACCAGCAGGTAAGGGATATCGCTGCACACGCTCTCTGTCTCCTGCTCCTCCTCTGACTCTTCGCAGAGTGGCGGCTCGCCCTTGATCACATCAGTTGTCTCTGTGCAATATGGCTGCGGCTTCTGCAGGGACAGTACACAGGGCCAGGGCTCAGAGCCTCCCATGGCCAAGCCCCCAACACTATTCCTGGCCAGCACTGACCCCCAGGAAAAGGACAGACTTCCAGGGGGCATTACTCCCAGACAAGGATATCCCTCTAGGGGGCAGACCCAACCCCAGGACAGGGACAGACCTCCAGGGGGGAGACAACACCAAGACAGGCTCAAACCTCCATGCAGACAGAAACCCTACCCCCCTACAGGACAGAAACAAACCTCCAAGGAGGACAGTCTCCTAGGACAAGAACACCAATCCAGATCCCAAGACAGGGACACCCCTCCATGGGTACAGAACCCAAAGAAAGGGACACCTTTCCAGCCCCCAGGCTACCAGACAGCCCTGATCTGGAGGTTGGCCATCACCCCTCCCTCTTGAAAGGACAGGTCTTCCCCCATATTCACACAGAGACTGAGAGAGACACACACACACACATACAAACACACACACACACAAACACACACACACACACACACACACACGTGTGTAGACAGGTCTGTCCTGCCTCACTCTGTGCCGACCATGGACACCCCCAGCCCTGGTTACCTCAAGGTGACAGCAGCTACACAGGCACAGCACAGGGCAAAGGCACAGGCAATTCCTGTCCCGCAAGCACAGTCCAGTCGCTCTGCTTGGGCAGCAGGCTTTGCTCAGCTTGGGGCTTGAGCGGCCCTTCGCACGGGAGAGCATCTTTCCTCACCAGCTCTGAAGCCAAATGGCTAGAGATGGTCTGTGTGTGGATGGAATGTGGTTGCCAGGGAACCAGGGTTCCAAGTCTGTTGGGGTCCTGTCCAAGGTGGTGAGGTCACTTCCTGGGTGCCCTGCCCTGGGCTCCTCCTCAGAGAAGCCCCCCGCCCCAACCAGGCCATCAAAACATTTCATGAGGCTGGTGCAGTGCTCTGCTGTGTGTGCAACCCAGGTTCAAGCCCAGGCTCCACTGTGTTGGAGCAAACCTTAGTTCTGTGGTGTCTCTGTCTCTCTGTGCATGGGTGTACCTGAAAAAGTCACACTGGAATATGAAGCCCTGGAATATGAATCAAGGACCAAAATAAATATAAAATAAAGACCTCCCAGAACCAGTGTAGACTGATGATGGCTCACACACCACCACCACCACCACCACCCTGTCACACATACTCACAGTGATGTCAGCATGTATGGGAGAGAGAGAGACAGAGGAGAGGCACCTTTGCACCACTCCAACACTCACAGAACCCCCTCTAGGGGCTGGGTGGTAGTGCGTCTGATTTAGCGCATATGTTGTCATGCGCAAGGACTCAAGTTCAAGCTCCTAACCCTCATCCACGGGGGGGGGGGGGGGGGGGCGGGGGGGGCGGGGGGCGGGGGAGAAGCTTCATGTGGTGAAATAGGGCTCCTCTTTTTCTCCTCTCCTTTTCCATCTTTTTAAAAAATATTTATTGATTTATTCCCTTTTGTTGCCCTTGTTTTTTATTGTCGTAGTTATTATTGTTGTTGTTCTTGATGTAATTCATTGTTGGATAGGACACAGAGAAATTGAGAGAGGAGGAGAAGACAGAGAGGGGGAGAGAAAGACAGACACCTGCAGACCTGCTTCACTGCCTTTAAAGAGACTTCCCTACAGGTGTGGAGCCGGAGAATCAAACCGAGATCCTTCCACCAGTCCTTGCGCTTTGTGCCACATGCGCTTAACCTCCTGCACTACCGCCCAGTTCCCTCCTTTTCTATCTTTATCTCTCCCGCTGAATCTCCCCATCCTTTCTCAATTTGTATCCAAAATAAATAAATAAATGTTATTTTAAATTTTATTTTTATCATTATTATGATGATGATGATGATTATCATCTATTTATTTATTGGATAAATACAGCCAGAAATTGAGAGGGATGAGGGGGATAGAGAGTAAGAGAGAGAGAGAGAGAGAGACACCTGCAGAACTGCTTCACCACTCATGAAGCTTTCGCCCTGCAGGTGGGGACCCGGGACTTGAACCTGGGTCCTTGCACATTGTAATATGTGTGCTCAATCAGGTGCACCACCACCTGGCCCTTATAAATAAATGTTTTAAAAAGCCCTGGGAGTCAGGCGGTGGTAGTTCACCGAGTTAAATGCACATGGCACAAAGCACAAGGACTGGTGTAAGGATCCCGGTTCGAGCCCCAGCTCCCCACCTCCAGGGGTGTCACTTCACAGGAGGTTAAGCAGGTCTGTAGGTGTCTATCTTTCTCTCTCCCTCTCTGTCTTCACAATCTCTCTCCATTTCTCTCTGTCTTATCTAACAACTACAACATCAACAACAATAATAACTACAACAAAAATAAAAAAAACAGGGCAACAAAAAGGGAAAAATAAATATAAATAAATAACTATATATACATGATTAGCCCCTCCAGCCTGTGCAGGAGCTTCCATAGCCAGCGAGTGCCCCGTGCAGGTCCTAGCCCTCTGTGAACTGTGCACCACACTGGGGGGGCATCACCCACTTCTCAGCTCTTTGATTTAGTCATAGGGCAGCATTTGGCTCTGTCAGTCTGGCTTTTCAGTGAATGCATTTATGAGCACTGTGTCCATGGAACATGTCACACTAACTCCACCTGAAAAATTTTAAATGTGAGCTCAGTGAAATAGCCCCCTTGGATAATGTGCTATCTTGCCATGTAGACAACCCAGGTTGAGCTCAGTCCCTAACACACTGAAAGAAATATCTGTGCCCTGGTATCTTACCGTGCCTTCTCTGTCTCTTTAAAAGAAATAGCAAAAAATTTAAATGTAGCATTAATATTCTTTTTTGTTTTGTTTTGTTTTCTTTTATTTGCCTCCATTATTATTCACTGCTCCTGGAGGACTTTTTTCCCCTTTTGTTGCCTTTGTTGTTTTATTGTTGTTGTTACTATTATCGTTGTTATTGCTGTCACTGTTGTTGGATAGGGCAGAGAAATGGAGAGAAGAGGGGAAGACAGAGATGAGGAGAGAAAGACAGACACCTACAGACCTGCTTCACTGCTTGTGAAGAGACCCCTCTGCAGGTGAGGAATCGGGTCTTGAACTGAGATCCTTACTCCAGTCCTTGCACTTGGCGGCATGTGAGCTTAACCTGCTGAGCTACCACCCGGCCCCCATTATTACTATTCTTTCAAAGGAATTAGTAGATCAGCTACTAGGATTATATTTTTTGTTTTCATTTTTATTTGTGATTAATAGGTTACAAGACTGTAATGTTACAATGGATAGTTCCACACCACATCCAAAACCTAAATTCTGTGTCCCCACCCTCCCATCTCCAGAGATAACCACCAAAGTTCTCACAAATCTTACAGTTTGCTTGCTTCTGAGGTGTGTTTTGTTCAAGTTCATTTGTACCAGATTGGAGGTAAAATTTTTCTTTTAATTTAGGGAAAGGGGACATAGAGATAGAGGTATACCTGGAGCACTGCAGCATCCCCTCTGGCAGGTGGGGGCTGAGGGCTTGAACTCAGGTTCCTGCACATTAGAAAGTGTGCAATCGGGAGTCGGAAGGTAGAACAGCAGTTAAGCGCACATGGCACAGAGAACAAGGGTGGCATGAGGATCCCGGTTCAATCCCCTGGCTCCTCACCTGCAGGAGTTTGCTTCGCAAGTGGTGAAGCAGGTCTGCAGGTGTCTATCTTTATCTCCAACTCTCTGTCTTTCCCTTCTCTCTCCATTTCTCTCTATCTTATCCAATAACAACAACAGCTATGACAACAATAACAACTACAACAAGCACAACAACAAGGGCAACAAAATGGGAAAAATAGACTCCAGGTGCAGTGGATTCGTAGTGCAAGCACCGAGCCCCAGCAATAACGCTGGAGGCAAAAAAAAAAAAGTGTGCATTCAACTGGAGCTAAGGTGTTAAATAGCACAACAACCTACATAAGTGTGACTTGAGTATATTTGAATTTTTAAAAAATATTTAGTTATTTATTCCCTTTTGTTGCCCTTGTTGTTTTACTGTTATAGTTATTATTGTTGTCATTGTTGTTGGATTGGACAGAGAGAAATGGAGAGAGGAGGGGAAGACAGAGAGGAGGAGAGAAAGATAGACACCTGCAGACGTGTTTCACCGCTTGTGAAGCGATCCCCCAGCAGGTGAGGAGCCAGGGGCTCAAACCAGGATCCTTACACCAGTCCTTGAGCTGTGCACTACCTGCACTTAACCCACTGTGCTACCGCCCAGCTCCCAATTAGTTGCAAATACTATGCCACTTCACACGTAAAAACTTCAGGTTTCTTCTCTTAACAATGGCATTCTTCTCACTGATGTGGAAAAATATCTGTATTTCCCTGAAGAATAAAAAAAACATTAATGTGAAGAGAGACATCTGTGATTGTGTTCATTGCTGCATTATTTACTGCCAGGCTAGCGTGGGGGTGCCTCTTTCAGGGCTCATACTCTCTGGGTTGGAGAGAACACCACCAGAGCCAGCCTGGGCTGCTACTCACTCAGCAACACAAGGGAGATGACTCAGGAACCAAACACGTGACATGAGGCAATGCAATATCTTTATTGATTAGAGAGCCAAAGCTTTTAAATGTCCGAACAGGAAGTGGTAAGTCTGAAATGGAAATGGCTAGGAAAGGGGCAGAGAAAAGCAAAAGGGGGTTGGGAAGGTAGAAACTTCCTTAGCAACTGTTTCGAGGGTTTTAACTGGTGGGATTAACCTGGAGGCAGGGAGGGTCTTGAGGGTAAAAAGAAGATAGGTCAAAGGAATGGAATGGGTGGGGATCTTTGAGGCAAAAGAATGATTATGTAGATAGGCCATAGTATCAGGAATGCAGGGTGTGCTTTGTGAGCCCTGCCAAGCTCAACCATATCTGCACAATTTCCCAACATCTCCTCTTTTCTTTTTATCTAATGGCCATAGTATCAGGAATGCAGGGTTTTTGTGAGGTAGGGAGTCTGATAAGATGAGGCAAATCTTTGGGGTTACTACTGTCCTTCCTTGCTCAACTTCTCAGTAGAGAGAGAGACTGACAGGATAGACGCACTCCTCAGGTCAATCCCTGCCAAGCTCAACCACATCCCCACAATTTCCTGACAATTTACAATAATCAAATGCTGAAAACCACCCAATGTCCATCCACAGAGAAATGGACTAGGGCCCAGGCAGTGGCATATCTGGTTAAGCACTCACATTATAGTGCACAAGGACCCAGGTTCAAGGCCCCAGTCCCCACCTGCAGGGGGAAAGTTTCACAAGTAGTGAAGTGGGGTTGTGTCTCTCTATCTTCCCCTCCCTTCTCAATTTCTGTCTCCATCCAGTGATAAATAAAATATTTTTTAAAAAAGAAAGAAAAAGGGTGGCCAGCTGGTGGCACACCCGGTTAAGTACACATGTTACATGGGGTAAGGACCCAGGTTCAAGTCCCTGGCACCTACCTGCAGGGGAAAAATTTCTCAAGTGGTGAAGTAGGGCTGTAGATGTCTATTTCCCTCTCCCTTCTCAATTTCTCTCTGTCTATATCCAGTAATAAATTTAAAAATTAATTAAAATTTTTAAAAAATGCCTAAAAAATGTAGATTAAAATGCCCTGGCAGTGGTACACCTGGTAGAGTGCACATGTTATAGTGTGCAAAAGCCTTGGTTCAGATCCCCTGGGTTTCATCTGCAGGGGGAAAGCTTCACAAGGGAAGCAATGTTGCAGGTGTCTCTCTTTCTTCTCTCTCTCATCTTCTTTCTCTCCTCTCTTTCCTCTCAATCTCTACCCAAATTTTTTTCTTTAACTGGATCAAAATACATAATGTGTATACACAATGGAATACAACTTGGAGATTCAGGGGGTCAGGTGGTGGTGCAGCTGGTTGAATACACACATCACCATGTACAAGGATCTGGGTTCAAGCCCCTATTCCACACCTTCAGAGGGGATGCTTCGCAAGCAGTGAATCAGGCGATCTTCCACCCACCCCTTTCAATTTCTATAGATCCTGTCTAGTATAAGTAGGAATAAGGGAAGAAAGAAGGAAGGAGGGAAGGAAGGAAGGAAGGAAGGAAGGAAGGAAGGAAGGAAGGAAGGAAAGAAGGAAGGAAGGAAGGAAAGAAGAAAGGAAGGAAGGGGCGAGGAAAGAAATTAGATAGGGGGGACATGGGAGGCTGGGCAGCAGTGCAGTGGTTTAAGCTACATGGCGCAGAGCACAGGGACTGGCATAAGGATCTGGGTTTGAGCCCCCTGCTCCCCAGTTGCAGGGAGGTTACTTCGCAAGCGGTGAAGCAGGTCTGCAGGTGTCTATCTTTCTCTCCCCTTCTCTGTATTCCCCTCATCTCTCCATTTCTCTCTGTCCTATCCAACAACAATGACAACAACAACAACAATAATAATAATGATAAAGAAGGGCAAAAATGGCCTCCAGGAGCAGTGGATTTGTAGTGCATGCACCAAGACCCAACAATAAGCCTGGAGGCAAATTAATCAGAATAACAAAAAAGGGGGTAGAGGAATGGGCTCCAGGAGGCTAGTGGTGGATTCCTACTGCTGGCACCAAACCCCCAGTAATAGCCCTAGTTGGGGGGGGGAGAACTTGGGGATTTAAAAATAGACCCTTCTATTTGAAATAGCATGGATGGACCTAGAGGGTATCATGCTTACTGAAATGAGTCAGGAGGAAGCCATACATTATATGGCATCATTCATATGTGTTGCACACTGGAAAATTATATGAATGAGCAAAATGAAACAAAAGCAAACAAGCCACAAGAACAAAACAGTGGTTACCAGAAGGAGAGGAGACCGGGGCTAAAAAGGGTCAGCTGCCTGAGAATGGAAATTAGACTGGTGACCAGCAGTGTCTGTGTGTTACTGAGATGTAAGTGTGCACATCTGATGTCTAGAGAATGTTATACACCAGTGTCACTTCAATTAAAATAAAAAGCAGAAATCACTCTCCTGTATCACCACAGTGCTATTCTCACAGACAAAAAGTTGATTTAATGAAGCCATCAGTGGAAAGATGATTCACTGGGCTTGAGGGATGGCTCACTGGGTAGGGTGCGTGCCTTACCCTGCGATTAACTCAGGCTCAGGCAACAAGAGGTACCCATATGCCACATGGAGGAAGCTCTGCTCCTGTGGTGTCTCTCCTTCTCTTGTCTCTTTATTCTCTCTAAATGAAAAAGCAGACTGGACAGCACATGAAAAATCACACATATACGAGAAAAAGAAAAACAGATCATTTGTTCTCACAGTTACAACAACAGGTGCAGTCCGACAAAACAAAATTATCCTAGCTTCTAAAAGCAGAGAGGTTAGCAATCTGCCAGGTCTTCCTAGGTAATCAGGGGGAAGGAATATCACATATAAGCTTTAATCAATCCTCTCTCACAGCATTTAAGCTCTGGTGTCTGGTTATACTGTGGTTTCAGCGGCACCCTTGAGTTCGTTAACAGGGGTTTCTCTAAGTTCCTAGGAAGCCTCCACATACTCTTAATACGTGTTTCCATTAGACAAGTGAGTCTGAGAGAGCCCTGCAGTTTAACATGTAGATGCTCCTGTGGGGTGTCCACAAGTGGTTGTGAGAAGGAGAGGAGACAAGGGGCTGAGGAGACAGCATAATGGTTCTTCAAAAAGACTTTCACCCACACCTACGGACATGTAATTTTTGATAAAAGGGCCCTAATTGTCAAATGGAGAAAGGAGGCTCTCTTCAATAAGTGGTGCTGAGGAAACTGGGTTGGAATATACAGAAGAATGAAACTGAACCATATTATCTCACCAGGAAAAAAAAAAGTCAAATCAAAATGAATCAAGGACCTGGATGTGAGACCAGAAACTATCAAATACTTAGAGGAAAACATTGGTGGAACACTTTCTCACCCAAACCTCAAGGACATCTTTGATGAGAAAAACCCAATGGCAAGGAGAACTAAAACAAAAACAAACCAATGGACCACATCAAATTGCAAGGCTTCTGTGCAACCAGAGAAACCACCACACAAACAAAGAGACCCCTCATAGAATGGTAGAAGCTCTTCACATGCCATACATCAGACTAGAGACTAATAACAAATACATACAAAGAAGTCAGCAAACTTAGCAACAAAAAGCCAATGACCCCATCTAAAAATGGGCAGAGAAATGAAGAGAACGTTCACTATAGAAGAGATCCAAAAGGCTAACAAACACATGAAAAATTGCTCCAGGTCACTGATTGTCAGAGAAATGTAAATAAAGACAACACTGAGATACCACCTCACCCCTATGAGAATGGCATACATCAAAAAGGACAGCAGCAACAAATGTTGGAGAGGCTGTGGGGACAGAGGAACCCTTCTGCACTGCTGGTGGGAATGTAAATTGGTCCAGTCTCTCTGGAGAGCAGTCTGGAGAACTCTCACAAGACTAGACATGGACCTTCCATATGACCCAGTAATTCCTCTCCTGGGGATATACCCCAAGGACTCCATAACACCTAACCAAAAAGATATTTGTACACTTATGTTCATAGCAGCACAATTCATATTAGCTAAAACCTGGAAGCAATCAAAGTGCCAAAAACAAATGAGTGGCTGAGAAAGCTGTGGTATATATACACAATGGAATACTATGCAGATATAAAGAACAATGAACCCACCTTCTCTGACCCATCTTGGATGGAGTAGAAGGAATTAAGTTAAGTGAGCTATGTCAGAATGATAAAGATGAGTATGGGATGAGACCAGTTATAAACAGAAGTTGAGAAAGAAGAGCAGAAAGGGAAACTAAAAGCATGATTTGACTGAATTTGGAGTAGGGCACCAAAGTAAAAATGCAGGGGTGAAGGTGAGGGTGAGGGTAGATATTTGGCTTCCCAGGTGTCATCGGAAGCTGGGGTGGGGTGGCATGGGACACAGTCTTTTGGTGGTGGGAATGGTGTCTATGTACACTCTTATTAATTTGTAGTCATATAAGTCAGTATTTAATTAATATAAGAGGGGGAAAATTGATTGAATGCCTCAAAGTTTTTAATGTACAGACCATAGGCTGAGTCTTTGATATGTTGACTCTCCTAAAAGCTTAGACCTGGGAGAACAGAAGCAATCAGTGGCACAGCTATATACAAATAATGTAAAGGACATAAATTATGGTGATGTTGTGTATGATACAGAAAATCCTAACAAAGGGATTTTTCAAAGTTAACCCACTTGCCCAATAATACGATTGTAACAATAACTATTTATTGCCTTCTTAAATCCCAAGACAGCAGGAACCTCCATATAGAGCCTATATTTCCCCCAGTCCTGGAACCTCTAGGGTGGGACTCACTTTCCTGCATGCGTCTTTCAATTCATACCAAATGATATTGTATCTGCTGATCCCAACATAATCAACGCAACGAGTACCACCTCAGCATGCTTCACTTCAGACTGTGTCTAGAGACATCAAGTGTGGGATGTCAACTCTTCAGCCTCATTACTTCGGTGAGACATTTCCTTACACAGGATTCTCTAATTCCATTCCAGGTGGTTCACTTCCTAACAAAGTCCCAAAACTTACATATAGACCAGGTCCTTTGAGATAGAGCATATGTGCTCATGTATCCATAAATTAGGGAATAATATATACCTGAAAGCAAAAGTACACAATAGTCTGCAGTGAGTCAGTACCCTCCTCACCTACTTCCCATTACAGTTCTCTCAATCACTCCAAAGCTAACCTTAACAAAGCAAGGACTGCAAAATCTGAATAAGAGCAAGAGACTGGCATACTTTAAGGATGACTCTTTAGTCACTGTTAGGCTACCCCATCAGCTTGGGCCCGTGGCGGGAATCCTGAGATTCCCAAAGAGACATGATAGGCTTACATCTTGAATAAATCCCTCTCCCCAATATTACCAGTCATCTCTACCAAGAACAACAACATAGACCCCTTTGTGGGCCCCCATATGATCTTGCCTTCAACTTGGATCAACAACAGTAGAGAATGTTCCATCCTCTGAAGGGAGGATGGACAACACACTCTAGGCTCTATCCAAGGAAGATGGGTTCCCAAATTGGGACAGCTTGTAATGCTCCTACTCATGACCATAGAATGTAAGCTCAGATCTATAGGGATGCAAAGGTCACTGAGGCTCCTAAGCTGAATATGACCCCATCCAAAAATGGGGAGAGGACATGGACAGAATATTCACCACAGAAGAGATCCAAAAAGGCCAAGAAACACATGAAAAAAATGCTCCAAGTCTTTGATTGTCAGAGAAATGCAAATAAAGACAAGGAGATACCACTTCACTCCTGTGAGAATGTCATACATCAGAAAAGGTAGCAGCAACAAGAACAATGAACCCACCTTCTCTGACCCATCTTGGATGAACCTAGAAGGAATTATGTTAAGTGAGCTAAGTCAGAAAGATAAAAATGAGTATGGGATCATCCCCTTCATAAACAGAAGTAGAGAAAGAAGAACAGAAAGGGAAACTCAAAGCACAATCTGAGTTTAGAGTCGATCATCAAAGTAAAAATTTCTTGGTGGAAGGTGAGGGTAGACGTTCAGCTTTATGGGGGGTGGGGAGAGACAGACCTTTGGTGGTGAGAATGGTTTTAATATATACTGTTTAATTAGTATGATTTAATTAATATAGTATTAATATACACTATTTAATTAACAAGAGAGGGGGAAAGTGGATTGAATGTCTCAAACTTTTTGATGCATATACAATAGCTCTGGGTATATGTTCCTTCAGTCTAAGCATTTAAAACCTCAAATTGATAGTCAGATTGAATTTAACAGTGGACTTAAATTGTTAATACATTTCTAATAATGACTTGTTCTGTAAAATATTAAATCACCTAAAAGCTTAGATCAGGGGCAACAGAAACAGTTGGTGGCATTACATTATAAAAAACAGAATGGGAGTCAGGCGGTAGCACAGCGGGTTAAGTGCATGTGGTAGACAGGCAGAAGGATCCTGGTTTGAGCCCCGGGCTCCCCACCTGCAGGGGTGTCGCTTCACAAGCGATGAGGCAGGTCTGCAATTGTCCATCTTTCTCTTCCCCTCTCTGTCTTCTCCTCCTCTCTCCATTTCTCTCTGTCCTATCCAACAACAATGACAACAATAATAACTATAACAATAAAACCACTAGGGCAACAAAAGGGAATAAACAAACAAATAAATATTTAAAAAAGACAAGTTTAAAAAAAAGATACTGCTATATGTAAATAACATAAAAGGACATAAACTATGGTGAGGTCTTGTATGATCCAGCAAATGATAACAAAGGGATTTTCAGAGTTAACCCTACTGCCAAATAATTTGGTTATAGCAATAACTATCTATTGTTTCCTTAAACCCTTAGGTAGCAGGAACCTTCCCCTTTCTCTGTAAGCCCATATTTCTCCCAGGTCTGGAACCTCTAGGATGGGGCTCATTTTCCTGCATGCTTCTCTTAATTCATGCCAACTGGATACTGCACCTGCTGATCCCAACCTACCACTTGAGGAAGATGAGTCCTGAAATTAATGCAGCCTGGTCTGCTCCTAGCCATGACCACAGAATGCAAATAGGCTCCTGTGCTGAATATGGGCCCCAGATCAAATCGATGGGGTTTACAGTTAATAATAACATCTAGATACTTTCCCTATATTTGGGAGGTATTCTTTTCACTAAGCCAGCTTTCTAGTCCTTTCTCCAACTATGACACCATCTCCCCAGACAATAACCTGGGTCCACCTGCACATTAGCTGTCAGGCTCAGGCAAAAATTAGTAAAGTCATGGTCCCCTTGGAATATATCTAAAATAGACCTGCTAGCTTTTTCCAAAACAGAGACCCCAAACCTTCATCTGCAAAATTCTTGCCTTTAGGTTCATGATTAATCAACAATTTGTTCTGCATTTTATCTTAACTCTTTTCTCAGCCACCAGGTTCCAGATGCTACCATGTGTGCTGGAGCCCTGCCTCCCCAGATCCCTACCCCATTAGGAAAGGGAGAGACAGGCTGGGAGTATGGATCGATCTGCTAATGCCCATCTTTGGTGGGGAAGCAATTACAGAAACCAGACCTTCCACCTTCTGCATCCCACAATGATCCTCGTTCCATACTCCCAGAGGGATAAAGAATAGGGAAGCTATCAAGGGAGGGGATGGAATACAGAGTCCTAGGGCTGGGAATTGTGTGGAATTGCACCCCTCTTATCCTATAGTCTTGTTAATATTTCTATTTTATAAATAAGAACTAATAAAAATTTTTTCATGCCTGAAGCTTTAGGGTTCTAGGTTCAATCTCCAGCACCAACATAACCCAGAGCTTATGGTCCAGTCTATCCCATGGAATATCTGTCAGCTTTCTCAAAGCCAGTTCCTGGAATCTATATATTAAAAAGATTCATTTTCTGAAAGTTAGAAGTCACTTATACAGTAAAAATTAACTGTAACGATTAAGCACAAGCTGCAAGATTTAAGTTTTAGTTACTTAAAAAGGAATATCTCTTGTAATTAAGGAAGTATTTCTCTCTCTTTTTCTTATTTTTTTAATTTTTAAAAATTCTATTTGTTTATTCCCTTTTGTTACCCTTGTTGTTGTTTTATTGTTGTATTTATTACTATTGATGCCATTGTTGTTGGATAGGACAGAGAGAAATAGAGAGAGAGGGGGAAAACAGAGGGGGAGAGAAAGACAGACACCTGCAGACTTGCTTCACTGCCTGTAAAGCAACTCCCCTGCAGTTGGGGAGCCGGGGGCTCGAACAGGGATCCTCACTCCGGTCCTTGCGTTTTGTGCCAACTGCACTTAACCCGCTGTGCTACCACCTGACTCCCCTCTTTCTTCTTAATTTTTAAGTCCTAAAAGATACATATATATGGATAGAGAGAGAGAATCTGAGAGTGTAGAGGGAGATAGAGAGGGAGAGAGAGACCTAAAGACAGACATCTGCAACCCTGCGTCACCACTCATGACGTTTTCCCCTTGCAAGTGGGGACCAGGGGCTTAAACCTTGGTCCTTGCACACTGTAATGTGAATGTAATATAAAGGCACTTCTTGAATCTTACAGTTCATCATTCTGGGTAAAAGCATTTGCACCTCACGGGGCAAAAATTCTCTTGTGCCAGAAGAGAGTTCACTGGGTAAGGTGTCTGCATTGCAGTGTGCATTATTTTCTCTGCAAAGATTAGGATAGTGGATCTTCTCTTTTCTCCTTGTTCTATGAGCTTCCTTGTCTAGGAGATCTGGGAGGGCCTGTTCCAAAAAGGAGAGACCAAGAGAACTGCAAGTAGACGAGCCTGTGGGCTTGGTAATGTGGAAAGCAGAGTGTACATGTCCAACAAGAGCATCCATAGATGTGCAAATAAAGGCAGGGCTCATGATTTCAGAATCAACAGCAAAGAACCAAGTTAGTTGAGCATGATAGGTAATGTCTGTGCTTAACTGGGTAAACCTTTACCTAACCACCCTCTCCAGTTTTTAAAAAAATATTTTATTCATTTACTAGTGAGTAAGATAGGAGGAGAAAGAGAAAGAACCAAACATCACTCTTGTACATGTGCTACTGGGAATTGAATTAAGGACCTCATGCTTGAGAGTCTAATGCTTTATTCACTGCACCACCTCCCAGACCACCACTCTCTCCACTTTTAATGGTGGTGTTTACTTTTTTTGTTGCTGAGTTTTGTGAGCACTTTATATATTTTGAGTTTTAGCCCCATGTCTTATGTGCATGTAGAGCTCTTCCTCTGTTTTGGTAATGGTTCCCTACATGGTACAGGTTTTCAGTTTGATGTAGTCCCAGTGCATGATGGGAGAGGAGATTGTAAGCAGGTGGTGGGAGTGAGGTACAGACATCAATCATGTGAAGATGAGAAATTGTACCCATGTGATAGAAAATGCCCTGTAAATCATTATTTCCTTTATGAAAAATAATATCTTTTAAAAAGAAAGAGAAGCCAGCAAGAACAGGGTAAGGAGCAGTGTAAAAAGCCAGCCCTGGCAAGTAGGAAGCAGGGAGAACTTCTGTAGGACAGCGTCTTGGGATTGAGACATAACACTTCCTGGCTACAGTTCCAGGGAAACACCTTGGCTTTGCTTGGGGAACTGGAGTAAGAGCTGGCAATGCTGGGAGTGATCCATCAGAAGCAATTGCAAGTAATAGAGAAAGAAGTGCCAAGGTTCAAGGCCCCAACAAGAGAGGGTATTCACTGAAATAATTAAAATGCACACTAGGCTTTTTTTTTTTTTTTACTATCGGACTGCTCAGCCTAGGTTGATGGTGGTATTGGGGATTGAACCTGGGCCATCAGAGCCTCAGGCATGAAAGTCTTTTGCAGAACTATTACGCTGTCTCAACAGCCCAAAACACACATTTCCAGTCAGACAATTTCACCCACTTCATTTGAATTTACCTTATGTGTATTTTCTTCTCCATTTCACTCCAAATTTAAACTGATTTTATATTTTTAAGACTTTCTTTTTAAAATTTTTATTTATTTATTAGGTAGAGACAGAGAAAAATTGAGAGGGGAAGGGAAGATACAAAGGGAGAGACAGACACCTGCAGCCCTACTTTACCACTTGTGAAACTTTCCCCTTTCAGGTGGGGACCAGGGGCTTGAACCCAGGTCCTTGCGCACTGTTATGTGTTTGCTTAACCAGGTGCTCCACCACCTGGTCCCTAAACTGATTTTATTGAGAGAAATGTTTCCTGATGCTATTTGGGTCTTCAATAATATGTCTTTAAATGAGCACCAGATATCAGTGCTCAGCACTTATACCTCATTGCTTTACCATTAGTCTGCATTCCCAAAGGGAACACATAAAAAAAGAAAAAAAAAGAAAGGATTAAATACCATGCCAAACTTTGGCAGCCATGTTGAATGCTGGGCCAAACTTTCAATGTCTATAACTCGGTATTAATAAAAAGGAAATAGAGATACTTTGGTTCAGTTTTCAGTTGAACTCCACTGCCAAGTCCTAGTCATTTCTTGCTTGTATGAGTATAGACAAGCAATCCATACACTAAGTGGGTTTAAAAAATCTACAGTCTGGGAGTTGGGCAGTAACACAGTGGGTTAAGTGCACATGGTGCAAAGCGCAAGGACCAGCGGAAAAGATCGCGGTTGGAGCCCTCAGTTCTCCACCTGCAGGGGAGTCACTTCACAAGTGGTGAAACAGGTCTGCAGGCGTCTCTTTTTTTCTCCCCCCTGTCTTCCCCTTGTCTCTTCATTTCTCTCTGTCCTATCCAACAACAACAAGAACAAGAAGAACTACAACAATAAAACAATAAGGGCAACACAAAGGAAAGTAAATAAATAAATATTAAAAAAAAAAAACTACAGTCTTACTATCCAGGGAGAAGCTTCCTCCCCTTGGAGAAAATGGAAACACTTATTATTATTCTTTGTTTACTTATTTACTTATAAGACCAAGAAAAATAACCGGAGCATCACTCTGGCATATGTAGTGGCAGGGATCAAACTGTGGACATTTGGCTTATAAAATCCTTGATTTACCTTCCTAGCCTTCATCTTTATTCTTCTGAAATGCTCCAAAAGCCTGTGACTTTGAAAGTTCATCATTTGGTGAGTTTAGTCGCTCATTATCAGATTATCTCTGATAGAGGTCACCTACTTGACTGTATCCAAACCACAGCTATATTCTGCTTCATTTAAAGCCTATTATTAGTGTTATTGTTGTTGCCACCAGGGTTATCACAGGAGCTAGGTGCCAGCACTATGAATCCACCACTTTTGACAGACATTTTTTACTGTTTTCATTTTTTTCTATTTTTTTAATAGGACAAAGAGAAATTGAGAGGGGAGGGGGAGAAGGAGAAAGAGAGACAGAGAGAGAGAGAGAGATTGATCTGCACAGCTACAGACCTGCTTCACCACCCATGAAGCTTATCCCTGATGGTGGGGAGTGAGAGCTCAAATCCGGGTCCTTACCCATGATAACATGTGCAGTCAGCCAAGTGCACCACTGCCTGCTTCCCTTAAGACTTTGAATTAGTTATCATGGTTAAACATTGAAAACATCACATAAAATCCAGAATAACCAAGGCCTATCTTGGAAATGTCTGGGATCGAGACTCCTAAGCCACATCCCTGAAGGTAGTTAGAGTCCCAGGAGCACACAAGCCTCATATGTACACTACACTCCTCGGCCCAATGACTCTGTTGTGTTGGCTGCCTTGTCCCTGAGTGTGGACTTTAAGATCCTGATTTACAGTTGCTCCACTTCCCCCTGAATTCATTCTCCTTCCAGCCACACCTTCTTAGTCTGAAGTTGACACTCATCCAGTGAGAATCAAGAAACAAAATGTGAATTGAGGAAATGGGTAGATAGTATAATGGTTATGCAAACAGACTCTCATGCCTGAGGCTCCAAAATCCCAGTCTCAATCCCCCATAAACCAGAGATGAGCAATGCTCTGGTAAAAAAAAAAAAAAAGAAGAAGAAGAAAGAAGAAAGAAAGAAAGAAAGAAAGAGAGAAAGAAAGAAAGAAAGAGAGAAAGAAAGAAAGAAAGAGAGAAAGAAAGAAAGAAAGAAAGAAAGAAAGAAAGAAAGAAAATAAAGACATAAAGAAAGGAAGGAAGGAAGGGAGGAAGGAAGGAAGGAAGGAAGGAAGAAAATAAAAGAAAGAAAAAAAAACGGAGTTGAATTTCTAGTCCACCTCTATATTACCTATCAAGTTCAAGCAATGTTACTAAAGTCATGGGCCCCTAGGAACATACCTAAAATAAACTTCCTAGCTTCTTTCCACCTTAAGATCCCTATTTTCACCTACTCTACTCCCACTGTTTGGTTCCTGTTTACTAAACATTTTGTCCTGCTTTATATCTCACTGTCTTTAAGCTACCAAGTTGCAGATGGTATCATGATTCCATCTTGACTTCCCTGGGCAGATGGCCTCACCAATGTGTCCCAGAAACTCCCCAGAGCCCTGCCACACTAGGGAAAGACAGAAACAGGCTGGGAGTATGGACTGACCTGCCAATGCCCATGTCCAACAAAGAAGCAATTATAGAAGACAGAAATCCCACTTTCTGTACCCCCAAAAGAGCTTTGGCCCATACTCCCAGAGGGATAAAGGAGAGGAGAAGACAAAAAAGCTCTGAACCCCCCTTCCAACAGAACCCAAAGAGTCTGTCAGTAGGTATCTTGTTTTTATGTCATCACAGAAAGGGAAGCAGATCTGGAAAACATCAGAGGAAGTCAATCACTGTTTCTCTTATCTAAGAGAGGAGAGGAAAATGGAAGAACACTTGGAAGTAGTAATAGGTGTAGGTAGGACTTGAAAGGAAGTGAAGACAAGACCATTAAAATGGGCAAAAAACAGATAGATAGATAGATACACAGACAAACAGATAGATAGATATAGACATAAAAGCAAACTGTATCTGTGACCTTGGGAGAACTACTGCAGTTTCCAATGGAGGGAATGGAGACACAGAACTCTGGTGGTGGGAATGGTGCAGAATTATACCCTCATTACCTTGTAATTTTGTAAATCAATAATAAATCACTAATAAAAAATGTGAGTTGAGAGTAAGGGCAAACATCACAACTATCAAGAAACCAAAGATTCTCACTCAAAATCCCCTGCTACGGGAGTTGGGCGTAGCGCAGCGGGTTAAGCGCAGGTGGTACAAAGCCCAAAGACTGGTGTAAGTGTAACCGGCTCCCCACCTGCAGGGGAGTCACTTCACAGGCGGTGAAGCAGGTCTGCAGGTGTCTGTCTTTCTCTCCCCCTCTCTCCCCTCCTCTCTCCATTTCTCTCTGTCCTATCCAACAACAATGACAGTAATAACAACAACGATAAACAACAAAGGCAGCAAAAGGGAAAATAAATAAATATATATATATATATATTTTTTTTTAATCCCCTGCTACTTGCCCCCATTCACAGAAGATGCTGAGAGTCAGGGTAGCCAGTCTATTTGGCCAAAGATAAGACCTTCTCCACCTTCTGTGCAAGAGACAGGACACAGCTGGAGCTTCTCTTCTCCAAACCGAGTATTCAAGCTGCATATGTTCTTTGACCTCACATATTTTTTATGTTTATGTTACATTCATTTTGTTTTGGTCTGCCGATTCACATGAAACTGTGGGTCTCACAGGGGCAAACATATTTCTTGGCTTCGCACTTTAAGGTAGCCTCACTTCATTTGGGAGCGGGGATTAGCCCTCAGACAATCCCTCCAGTGTTATGAGGGAGACCCCTTCTCTTCCCCACTTTGTGTTTTTGACCACTTGTATATTTGTACTCATCAGAGTGCAGCTCCCTCATAACTTCTGGGCTGTTGTTTTCTTGGATGCTGTTTTGCTGGACTCTGCTACACAAGACTTGATCCTTGCTTTGAACTCAACCCCAAGAATATTAAAGAATAAGGCCATCCAACAAAGCTGAGTGTAAGTGACACAGGGATTGAAAGTGTGGCTAAAAATTGCACTTAGGGGGCCGGGTAATGGCACACCTGGTTGAGTGCACATGCTACAATGCATAAGGACCCAGGTTCAAGCCTCCAGTCCCCACCTGCAAGGGGCAACCTTTGTGAAAGGTAAAGCAGTGTTGCAGGTATCTCTCTCTCTCTCTCCCTTTTCCCTCTTGACTCCTGTCTGTCTATTAAATAAATAGACATACACACACGCAAACACACACACACACAAAGCGCAGTTAGTCTGTGAGTCAGGGAGTGTCTACATTTACTATCTGAAGTCATCAGCTGCAATCTGCCAGTGAGAAAGTGAATTTCGAAGTTTTGCTTGTCCTTATAAATACACTTGAAATTGAAGGAAAGTGAGGAAACACCTTTCAGAAGAACATGATGTCTTTAACATGAATCACTAGTGAAGGCACTGCACACAGATTCCTAAATATCCCCTCCCCCCAGACCCCCAATCAAGGAACATTAAATTCCAGAGTACTCATAGACTCAGTAACTCATCAAGTATTTACTAAGTGCCTGCAAGTGGCAGCAACTGTGCTCAGAGGCATCAAGGGTTGCATCCATTCACTATATTCATCTGTGAGTCTGCTGGTTCCAAGTGTGACCCTAGGTTCTGATGCAACCTCTCTGCCCTTGGAGCTTATGCACTAGTTGAGCAGTAAGACTGTCAGCTAATCACACAACTCATTAATCACAGGGCTGCAACTAGATAATGCAGTGTCCTTCCTAAGCTGTGTTGGTATGCTTCTAATTCTGCTTCTAAAACCCTTTCTGTTTCATTGGTTTAATCCCTCTGCTTAACACTGTATTCTATCTACATAACCACTGTTAACTAACCACCACCCTGCCTGCAGCGCATTGGTTTAGTCCCCACTGGTTCATGATGTCTTTTTGCTCTGCCCCCTCTCCTAGTACACCCTGATTCCCACCAGTCTTTTTTCGCTCCACCCTCTCTATGTCACATCCTGTTTCCACCTTATTTGGCGAGTATATGTAAGGACAGGATTGTGATTAGAGATGGCTTAGATTGCGCTGCTTTCCACATGGATAAAGACTGAACTGCGTACCACTCAGCCATGAGTCTCTGGTCGTCTCTCTCTCCCACCTGTGTAGCTAGCCCAGCAAGCTGGGTGTTCCTGAATCTTAAGTCTAACAGGACTGGGCGGTGAGGCTGGCTTTCCTGAGCTGAGAGTCATAGGACCTGGAGGACTTAGGTGAAGCAAAGGTAAGGGGAGAAAGTTTAGGCAAAGAGAATAGAAAATGTTGAAGCCTAGGAGAGAAGGTTTCTTTTTTATGTCATAAGTGTCTTTATTTTTTATTAATAATTTTTTTATTTTACAAAAATTACATGTCAACAGGGGTTTAAATCCACACCATTCCCACCACCAGAGTTCTGAATCTTCTGCCTCCCCACTGCAATCCACCACAGTTCCCCGAAGGTTGTGGACATGGGCCAGCTATCATCTCTACAACTATCTGTCCACATTTATACATAATTGCCCCCTTTTTCTCCTGATTCAATCCTCTCTTCCACTCCAAGCTACTCATGACAACATAACTACCTCCATATGCCCCTCTCCTTTTCTCTCTCTCTCTCTCTGAGTACTGATAGAGCTAGAGTTCAGAGCCCTCTCATCTTTATCCCATCACTTCTCCCCCACTGGGAGTATGGATCAAGGTTGGATTGGGGGAGCAGAAGGTAAAAGTTCTGGTTTCTGTAATTGCTTCTCCACTGAGCCTGGGTATTGACAGATTGACCCATACTCCCTGCCTGTTTCTATCTTTCCCTAGTGGACCAGAGCTCTGGAAGGAGCATGTGTTTTCAAAGCACTAAAGAGGCTGCTCACCAGCATATGTGAGCTCCGAAGTGGGCACTGTGAAGAGTGGCCTTCGCAGGGCTCACACATGCAGGGCTGTGAATGTGCTAGAAACTGTGTGGTTGTTGCTTTTGTTTCATTGTTGTGGTTTGTTTTGTTTTTGCACAAATCATTGGGAAACCATAAGATTTTAAGCAAGTCCAAGTGGATCAAGGACATGGAAGTTAAATCAGAAACTATCAGACACTTAGAGGAAAATATTGGCAGAACTCTTTTCCGCATACATTTTAAAGACATCTTCAATGAAATTAATCAAATTACAAAGAAGACTAAGGCAAGTATAAACCTATGGGACTACATCAAATTAAAAAGCTTCTTCACAGCAAAAGAAACCATTACCCAAACCAAGAGACCCCTCACAGAATGGGAGAAGATCTTTACATGCCATACATCAGACAAGAGTTTAATAACCAACATATATAAGAAGCTTGCCAGACTCAACAACAAGACAACAAATAACCCCATCCAAAAATGGGGGGAGGACATGGACAGAATATTCACCACAGAAGAGATCCAAAAGCCAAGAAACACATGAAAAAATGCTCCAAGTCTCTGATTGTCAGAGAAATGCAAATCAAGACAACAATGAGATACCACTTCACTCCTGTGAGAATGTCATACATCAGAAAAGGTAACAGCAGCAAATGCTGGAGAGGATGTGGGGTCAAAGGAACCCTCCTGCACTGCTGGTGGGAATGTCAGTTGGTCCAGCCTCTGTGGAGAATAGTCTGGAGAACTCTCAGAAGGCTCGAAATGGACCTACCCTATGATGCTACAATTCCTCTCCTGGGGATATATCCTAAGGAACCCAACACAGCCATCCAAAAAGATCGGTGTACATATATGTTTTTGGCAACACAATTTGTAATAGCCAAAACCTGGAAGCAACCCAGGTGTCCAACAACAGATGAGTGGCTGAGCAAGTTGTGGTATATATACACAATGGAATACGACTCAGCTGTAAAAAATGCTGGCTTCACCGTTTTCAGCCTATCTTGGATGGACCTTGAAAAAATCATGCTGAGTGAAATAAGTCAGAAACAGAAGGATGAATATGGGATGATCTCACTCTCAGGCAGAAGTTGAAAAACAAGATCAGAAAAGAAAACACAAGTAGAACCTGAAATGGAATTGGCGTATTGCACCAAAGTAAAAGACTCTGGGGTGGGTGGATGGGTGAGGAGAATACAGGTCCATGAAGGATGATAAATGACATAGTGGGGGTTGTATTGTTAAATGGGAAACTGGGGAATTTTATGCATGTACAAACTATTGTATTTACTCTTGAATGTAAAATATTAATTCCCCAATAAAGAAATAAATTTTTTAAAAATATTTTAAGCTAGGTGATGACAGGATTGATTAATATTCATAAAGGTCAGAGCAAGACCAGATGCTGTTATGGATGTGCCTAAAAAAATGAAACAAAACAATAGAGACATCATGCAATCCTGTTGTCCCACTTTGGGGTGTTTACTTGAAAATACAAAGACAAGTCTGAAAGGACACAGGCACTCCCATGTCTACTACAGCATGTTTTACAATAGCCAAGAACTGAAAACAACCAGAATGCCCATCAGCTGGTGCACTGGTAAAAATATATATATAAATATATATATATATAGACATAGTGATATAAAGAAAGATAAAATACAGCCATCTGCAACAACTTGGATGGACCCAGAGAGCATTGTGGTGAGTGAAGTCAACCAGATGGAACAAGACAAACAGCGTGTGGTTTCCCTCACTTGTGGCAGAATGAGCAAACAAACAGATGAGTCAAATAAAGCAATAATAAAATTTGGGGCTGTAAGACCAATTAGTAATTACCATAAGAGAAGAGAAATGGGGGCAGGGATCATGGTGTGTGTGTGTTGGGGGGGGGTTACAAGTCAGAATAAAGTTGACACACACACATTGGTTTTCAACGATGCACAGGCGAAACCCACATAATGTGATAATATAATGATACTTCCACTAAAAAGCAGAGTAAGTAAATCAGTGGGCAGAGGTAGTTGCTGGTCATGGGGCTGAGCATTCTGCAAAGCTTTTGTCCTGGGCTTCCTGTGCGCTATAGAGGGATGCCACCCCTGGGCTCTGCCCACTGGCTACCAGCTAAACACTTACCAAGTCATGACCATCAAAAATGTGTCCAGGATCAAACCAGTAGGGTTTACAGTTAACAATATCTATATACCTTACCCATATTTAGGAGCTACTCTCTTCACTGACTCAGCTTCTAGTCCTTTCTCCAACTATGACACCATCTCTCCAGACAATAACCTGGGTTCATCTGCACATCAGCTACCATGCTCAGCCAAAAATTACTAAAGTCATGGGCCCACTGGAATATGCCTAAAATAGACCTACTAGCTTTTTCCAAAATGGAGACCCCAAATATTCATCTGCAATATTCTTGCCTTTAGGTTCATGATTAGTCAACAATTTGTTCTGCATTATATCTTAACTCATTTTCAGCCACCAGGTTCCAGATGATATCATGATGCCAAACCAACTTCCTTGGGCAGAGGACCCCACCTTGTGTCTTGGAGCCCTGCCTCCCCTGATCCCTGCCCCACTAGGGAAAGAGAGACAGAGGCTGGGAGTATGGATTGACCTGCCAACATCCATGTTCAGTGGAGAAGCAATTGCAGAAGCCAGACCTTCCACCTTCTGCACCCCAAAAGGATCCTGGGTCCATACTCCCAGAGGGATAAAGAATAGGGAATCTATCAAGAGAGGGGATGGGGATATGGAACTCTGAGGTGGGCACTGTATGGAAATGTACCCCTCTTATTCTATAGTCTTGTCAATAGTTCCATTTTATAAATAAAAAAAAGTGTCCAGATATTTCTAGTGCCCCCTTAGGGGACAAAATTATCCACAGTTGAGAACCACCAGCTCAAACTAAAGACAAGGAGGTGGAAATATGTGAAAAGAATAGCCCAGGAGTTGATACAGTAGTAGAGCTTGGGGCTTGTAATCATGAGGCCAAGATCCTGAGTTCAGTCCTCCAGTATTGCATGTGTCAGAGGTTGATCCCCACCCCACACTCAAGAAATAAATAAGTCTTTTTCAGAAGGTGGAGAGATTCAAGATGTGTCTTGGGACTGTAATCAGAAATAAATGATGCATTTGAAAATAAGTGGAGGGTTGTATCAAGAATGACTTTTCCCCAAAAAGCATTTTATAATGCTTCTGTAGAAAATCACCCATTGAAGGTTGTAAACTCAGATTTAAATCAAATCAGTTATTCATTCTCAATAGGTGAACACAGTAGAAGACAATTATTGGAAGACAATACTAGAAACTAAAGAAGGAAAGAGGAAAATCAAGTTGTAAAACTTCTTTACCAATAAGTGGTGTAATAACTTAGAAAATGTAGGAACAGCTGAAAGACATAAGAACTTCAACTAAGAGTATGTGTATCAAGCAGGGGGTAGATAGCATAATGGTCATGCAAAGAGACTTTCCTGCTATAGGCTCCAAAGCCCCAGATTCAATCCCCAGAACCACCGTAAGCCAGAGCTGAGCAGGGCTCTGGCAAAAGAAAAAAAGAAAAGAAGAGAAAACATGTGTATCAATAGATGGTATGAGGCCTACTCTTAGAATCAACCGTAAGGATATGAAAAGTGACCAGTTTATAGGGATAGTGGCAGGTTGGCTCTAGGATGACTTCTAGCTGAAGGCAGAGAGCAGCACAAGAACATAGCCAATGGCTTATAAAATAAGAACATGTCTCAGATAATCAAGTGGACTGCCCACTGAGGTAGATCAAACCCCCTATAGTCATGGCATCCATTAGTTTCCTCCACTTACTCTTCACACAATCATTGATCAATTCTTTCCCTGCTGCATAATGTCTAAATATTCTTCTCAAAACCAATTTCTACTAATCTTTTACTTCTGGTTTTATACCAACTCATCACCCCAAAGACTCCTTAACAGTCTGTGAAATTTACATTTTAACTGGTATTGCAAGTGCCCCAGTTATTTGGATCTTGGAGGCACAGACAGCAGCAGCAGCATCTAAAAGCTTTTCATCAGCCACTATGGATGGATACTGCTCAGATGAACACATGACAGAAAACATGACCACAAATCTGGAATAAAGAGGATGGTGGTACACACTTGGCAAGCTAAGGAAACCACACTGGGCATTCCCTGGATGCTGGGACTCATGCAATCGATTCAGTTCTGTCAGCGAATATCCTCTGAGGAATTCTGAAGAGTATTATACTCAGAGGATATTTGCTGACAGAACCAGGGAGTGAGGGCAGACCATGTCATTTTGTTACTCTTAATAAATCACAAAGCATGGACCTCACAGATGACCCCCAATAACAGGGGGACTTGCTTAGTGGTAATTTTCATTATGTTATGCCACCAGCAATGTAGAGCCTTACAATAAGTCTGAAAGGACTGCTAGTTAGACTGGGTGTTAACCCAGCATGTGGGAAAAGTGAATTGACTCTGAATGGCTTCCAAAGATAGATCTAAGTGACAGAGACTGTTTCAGATCTCTCTCCTGAGAAATGGAGGGACTGATTCTGGGAGTGTTCAGAGGCTGATCAGGGCCACCAGTGGTCCCTGAAGCCAGGACTCAGCCCTGACCTCCAGGCAGAGGGCAGCTGAGGGAGTCTGAGGAGGGAGGTCATTGAGTCACACCCCCACCCCCACCCCAGCATTGCCTCTGCCTGCACAAGAACCAGCAGCCTGTCCTCTGTTTACAGATGTTCAGTCCACCTTGTCTTTAATTTCACAGTGTCACATTTTCCTGAGTAACCACTTTTTTTTCTGAGATGAGAGAGAGAACACCAATATTCTGACCCCAACAGGAGTTTGGGACTATTAGCATACAAATGACATCATCCCAAGGCTGGGACACAGGGAATGTATAAAAACCACAGACTAGGATCAGGCTGCTCTCTTTGGCTGCTGCTTCTCCTGGTCAGAAGCATCCTGGTAGAGGTGCTTGAGGTAACCACCATGGCTACCTCTCCTGGGAACTGAACACATGTGACTCAGCTAGCTAGTAAACTTTTAGACTCCTCTACAACCATGAGCTATCTTTACTTCAGCTGATAAATTTATCTTATGGAACTAAATTTTTGATAATTATACTCAGACTTCATGGGCCTAGCCTACTATTAACCCCTGATGATAATTGCTTATTTTGCCTTTTACCCATTTCTCCCTAATAAAATCTTGTATTGTTTAAACCTGGTCCCAGCACCCCACTGTGAATCTTCTTATGTGCTGCAGCTCCCCAAACTCCTTTTCAAGAAATATTTATTTATTTATTTATTTATTTATTCCCTTCTGTTGCCCTTACATTTTTTTATTGTTGTTGTTTTTGACATTGTCGTTGTTGGATAGGACAGAGAGAAATGGAGAGAGGAGGGGAAGACAGAGAGGGCAAGAGAAAGACAGACACTTGCAGACCTGCTTCACCAATTGTGGAGCAACTCCCCTGCAGGTGGAGAGCTGGGGGCTCACACCCAGATCCTCACGATGGTCCTTGCTCTTTGCACCACCTGTACTTAACCCACTGCGCTACCGCCCAACTCCCCACAAACTGCTTTGTAAGTTAAAGTTTCAGCAAACCAAAGTGCTACTTAGCTCTGGCAGAAGGTTGTACCAGAAACTGAACCTTGGCCTCTGGAGTCTCAGGCATGCAGCTTGGTGTAGTATAAGGTTGAGTCATCTCCCTGGCCCAGCAGTTTTTCTGCATTAAGTGGTCTTCATACCAAAGATTTGATATATTCTTTTTAATATTTTTAATTTTTTATTTTGGATAGAGACAGACAAATTGATTGGGAAGGAAGAGCTAGTGAAGCTTCCTCTCTGCAGGCAGGAACCGGGGGCTTAAACCTGGGTCCTTGCATTCTGTAACGCTTGTGCTCAGGTAGGTGTGTCACCACCCAGAACCAACACTTCAATACTTTTTTTTTTTTTTTTTTTTTTTGTCTCCAGAGTTATCACTGGGGCTCAGTGCCTGCACTACTAATCCACTACTGCTGGAGGCTATTTTTTCCCCTTTTTGTTTATCATTGTTGTGGTTATTGTTATTGTTGTTGTTGTTGTTGTTGGATAGGACAGAGAGAAATCAAGAGAAGAGGGCAAGACAGAGAGGGGAAAAATAGACACCTGCAGACCTGCTTCACCACCTGTGAAGCGACCCTCCTGCAGGTGAGGAGCCGGGGCTCGAACCAGGATCTTTACACTGGTCCTTGTGCTTTGCACAGCATGTGCTTAACCCTCTGAAATACTGCCTGACCCCCACCATGAAATTTTATGTTAGACACCGCTGACAGTCTCGAACATACTGCTGCCTTCATCACTAACATGACTAATCAGTGTCTGTGAATGATCCAAGAATCTCATTGTCATATTCTGACACAGAATCAGAACTCAGAGTGTTCATAGAGCGAAGAATGAATATATCAGATCAGAGGTGCTCTGTCTTCCCACTCATCCTTCCTGCAAATGTCCCTGGGTT
The DNA here is from genome assembly GCF_950295315.1 of Erinaceus europaeus. Classification (NCBI taxonomy): domain Eukaryota; kingdom Metazoa; phylum Chordata; class Mammalia; order Eulipotyphla; family Erinaceidae; genus Erinaceus; species Erinaceus europaeus. The sequence goes on from NC_080175.1 coordinate 32,346,895, forward strand.
TAACTACTCTTTTAACTACTGTGAGTATTATTTATTTAGGCTGTCTTTTATCTGAAATACATAGAACTATATAATATGGTTCCCTTCTAGGTCTGATTTATTTTGTTCTACTCTGTCGGAGATGTAGCTAAGTCAGATTCACCTACTTCGGTTCTTTCTCATTGTGAATAGCGTCCGTCTGTATTCATAAACCACAACACTGACTCCTTCCACCACTGGTGGATAACTGGGTTGTGTATAGTCCTGGGATCTTATGAATCAAGGTACTGCACACAGTCTTGTGTCAACGACATGTTACATGAAGTGCCAGCCCCGAGCCACGCCCCAGACAACCATTCTTCAGGCAGCAGCCTTATCGAGGGTTCCTGCTCTGGCAAAGCCATAGAGCCAGTCGCAGAAGTGACAGCCTGTCATCACAGGTGACCTGTATCAGGAGCTCTTGAACCCATTCTACCCAGCAGCTTTCAAAGGACCTAACTCTGTGATTAAAGAAGTCCTTTCTTTCTGCTTCCCATACCCTGAGTGGTTGGGTCCCTGATTTCAGAACTTCAGCTGTGCCTTTGTATAGGCAGACCGGCACCATCAACGGACAACATGCTCCACTGCACAAAACTTTATTATAAGAGGCACTGTTTCCTAAGAATATTTAGCAAAGTAAAGGAATAATAAATACTTAAAAAAAGAAATAATTAACAATTAAATAATTACAAATGTAAAGTAAAACAAATGTTATAACACAGTATACCAAGAAAAATATTAACTTATGTCGCAGGGAGGGCAAGTTAAGCTTATGGCCAGGAACAACTGCAAGCTGTGCCACCTCAGATTCCATTGAGGTCCTGGAGCATAGGCTCAGAAGCCACATTTGCCATGGGATGACATGTGGTCTTGCCTGCAGATTTTCTGGCTGTGCAGGAGGCGGAGTAGAGGGCAGCGGCCCTTCTGCTGCTCTGGCCACTTCAGCTGTGCCTTCAGGTTGCGGTGAGCTCTGTGGGGCTGGGGCTGGAGGTGGATATGTCATTGAAGGAGCAGGAGAGTCAAGCCCTGGCTCCTAGTTCCCATGTGCTGTCTATACCCAGACCCCAGTGCAGGCCTTGAGGGGGCGCCACCCAGCTCCCCGGGACATTTCCCCTGCTGCCCTCCATGAGGGGCTGAGGACAGACATCTCCTGGTGCAGCCCCAGCCTCTGGGGGTGAGGGTTTAGGGGGTATTCCTGTGGGGCCCAGGGTAACCCCCACGACCCCCCAGGCCTGCCTGGAGTCTCACCAGTGTGCTCTGCAAGCTGTGGGCTCTGGGGAGGCCTGTGCAGGACAATGTCCCCATGCAGGTGATACCCGCTGACCACCAGGCGCACCCGGTGGCCCTTGCGGTTGCAGCAGCCCCCGGCCTGGGCAGGAAGGCCTCCTCGGTATCGCTCCTCAGACACAAGCAGGTATGGGGCATCACTGCACACGTTCTGCGTTTCCTGCTGTTCTTCTGTCTCCTCGCAGAGTGGCGGCTCGCCCTCGATCACATCAGTCATCTCTGTGCAATATGGCTCCGGCTTCTACAGGGACAGTGCACAGGGTCAGGGCTCAGAGCCCCCTCCCACGGCCAAGCCCGCAACTCTGTTCCTGGCCAGTACTGACACACAGGACAGGGACAGACCTCCAAGGGGAAAACACCCCCAAGACAGGGTCAAACCTCCATGCAGACACACACCCCTCGCCACCATAGCACGGAAATAATCCTCCAAGGAGGATAGTCCCCTAGGACAGGGACACCACTCCAGGGAAGACAGATCCCAAGGACAGGGACACCCCTCTATGGGGACAGAACCCCAAGACAGGGACACCTCTCCAGCCCCCCGCCTGCCAGACAGCCCTGATCTGGAGGTTAACCATTGCCCCTCCCTCCTGCAAGGACAGGCCTTCCCCAATGTTCACACAGACTTACACACACATACACACACACACACACACTCCTTTGAGTGAGTGTGTGTGTGTGTGTGTGTGTGTGTTCATGTGTGTGGACAGGTCTGTCCAGCCTCACCCTGAGCTGACCATGGACACCCCCAGCCCTGGTTACCTCAAGCTGACAGCAGCTACGCAGGCACAGCTTCCACAGGCAGTTCCTCACCCGCAAGCACAGTGCAGTCACTCTGCCTGGGCAGCAGGTTTTGCTCTGCTTGGGCCTTGAGCGGCCCTTCGCACGGGAGGGCATCTTTCCTCACCAGCTCTGACACCAAATGTCTAGAGAGGGTCTGTGTGTGGATAGAATGTGGTTGCCAGGGAAGCAGGGTTCCAAGTCTGTTGGGGTCCTGCCGGAGGTGGTGAGATCACTTCCTGGGTGCCCTGCCCTGGGCTCCTCTCAGAGAAGACACCCCCACCCCCACCCAACCAGGCCATCAAAACATTTCATATGGCTGGTGTAGTGCTCTGCTGTGTGTGCAACCCAGGTTCAAGCCCAGGATCCACTGTATTGGAGGAAACCTTAGTTCTGTGGTATCTCTGTCTCTCTGTGCATGTGTGTACCTGAAAAAAATCACACTGGAATATAAAGCCCTGGCAAGGATCAAAATAATAATATAAAATAAAGACATCCCAGAATCAGTGTGGACTGATGATGGCTCACACACCACCACCACCATCACCACCACTACCCTGTCACACATACTCACAGTGATGTCAGCATGTATGTGCGAGAGAGACAGAGGAGAGGCACCTTTGCACCACTCCACCACTCACAGAACCCCCTTTAGGGGCTGGGTGGTAGTGCACCTGATTTAGCGCACATGTTATTATGTGCAACCACCCAAGTTCAAGCTCCCAACCCTCATCCGTAGGGGGAGAGAAGCTTCATGTGGTGAAGGAGGGCTGTTCCCCCCTTTTCTATCTTTATCTCCCCTGCTGAATCTCCCCATCCTTTCTCAATTTCTACCCAAAATAAATAAATAAATTTTATTTTAAATTTTATTATTATTTTTTTATTTGTTTATTTATTGGATTAAGACAGCCAGAAATCGAGTGGGAAGGGGGGATAGAGAGTAAGAGAGACAGAGAAACACCTGCAGCATTGCTTCTCCACTCATGAAGCTTTCCCTCTGCAGGTGGGGACCGGGGACTCGAACCTGGGTCCTTGCATATTGTAACATGTGTGCTCAATCAGGTGCACCACCACCTGGCCTTATAAATAAATGTTTTAAAAAAATAAGTCCCAGGAGTTGGGCGGTAGTGCAGCGGGTTAAGCGCACATGGCACAAAGCACAAGGACTGGTGTAAGGATCCCTGTTTAACCTCCTGGCTCTCCACTCCACTGCTCCTGAAAGTCCCCAGTCTCTGCTGCTATGTGGTAATCAGGGGCCCATATCCGGGTTTGCACATATTAGAAGGTTTGTGGCCTACCAGGTGAGCTATCTCCTTGTCCCTGAGCCTTATTTTCTTGTTTTTTTCTTTTAAATTTTGCCCCATGGCAATTCTAACTCTTGGGAAGTAGAGTCTGTCCAGCAATTCAATGTGTCATGAAAAAAATGTATAAGAAAGAGTAAAGATTTCCTTGGTTCTGCTAGAATTTAAATACCTCTCCCACAGGATATATGTCATTATGGAATCTGATGAGGTGATTTGGAGGGAGGGGGCAAATACATAAGAAAAAAAAAAGGGCTAAGAGCAGACCAACTCTGAGGAAGAATGCAGTGCAGATCATGCCCTCAGCCAGGCTTATGTCTGTTTAAAAACCTGTAGAAGTCAAGCACAGGAGAAAAGAGCTGAAGACAGACATGGTGCAATACAATGGGGAGAAATGCAGCCTGGCCTCATAGCACAAACATCTTTCCTGGAACAAGAAGAGCCTAAGAGCAGGGAGAGCATGTTCCTTAGTAACTGCCTGGGTCGTTTGTCACATGAGAAGAAACTCATCTAGACTCTTCCTTCACACCATCATCCCACATCAAACCCAGAATGATTTTGATTGAATTGTGATTTTTTTTTTTACATTTCTTTAATGGTTTACAGTTGACAGTAAAACACAATAGTTCGTACATGCATAACATTTCTGTTTTCCATATAACAATTCAACCTCCACCAGGTTATCCTCTGCCATCATGTTGCAGGACCTGAACCTTCACCCCCCACCCAAGAGTCTTTTATTTTTACAGAGTTGCAATACACTAACTCCAGTCCAAGTTCTGCTTAGTATTTTCCCTTCTGATGTTATTTCTCAACTTCTGTCTATGAGTGAGATCATCCCATATTCACCCTTCTGTTTTTGACTTATCTCACTCAACATGATTCCTTCAAGCTCCATCCAAGATGGGGGAAAGAAAGTGAATTCAGTGGTCTGGGAGGTGGCACAGTGGATAAAGCACTGGATTCTAAAGCATGAGGTCCCCAGTTCAATCCCCAACAGCACATGTACCAGAGTGATGTCTAGTTCTTTCTCTGTCTTCCTATCTTTCTCATTAATAAATAAACAAATTATTTTTTTTTTTAAAAAGAAAGTGAATTCAACATGTTTTGTAGCTCAGTAGTATTCCATTGTGTATATATACCACAACTTACTCAGCCACTCATCTGTTGCTAGTTGCATGGGTGGCTTCCATATGTTGGCTATTACACATTGTGCTGCTATGAACATAGGTGCACACAGATCTTTTTGGATAGGTATGTTTGGTTTTTTAGGATACATCCCCAGGAGAGGAATTGCAAGATCACAGGATAGGTCCACTTCTAGCCTTCTGAGAGTTCTCCAGACTGCTCTCCACAGGGGTTGGACCAATTTACATTCCCACCAGCAGTGCAGGAGGGTGCCTTTGTCTCACAACCTCTCAAGCATTTGTTGCTGATACCTTTTCTTTTTTTTTTTTTTTAAGATTTTATTTATTAATGAGAAAGATAGGATCAGAGAAAGAACCAGATATGACTCTAGTACATGTGTTGCTGGGGATCAAACGCAGAACCTCCTGCTTGAGAGTCCAGTGCTTTATCTACTGTACTACCTCCCAGACCACGCTGATACCTTTTCTGATGTATGACATTCTCAGAGGGGTAAAGTGGTATCTCATTATTGTCTTTATTTGCTTTTCTCTGACAATCAAAGATTTGGAGCATTTTTTCATTTTTATTGGCCTTTTGGATCTCTTCTATGGAAAATGAATTGTGAATGCTTAAAAGAATAGCTTTTGTGTTGGTATAGTATAATGGTTATACAAAGAGAGTTTCATGCCTGAGGCTCTCAAGTCCCAGGTTCAGTCCCACCCACTGCTATAAGCCAGAGCTGAGTAGTGCTCTGGTAAAAAAACAAAACAAACAAAAAAAAAAAACAGACTAACTTTTCCAGAAGACAACTAAAAAATCCCTTTATGACTGAGAGCAAGGAAAAAACATTTTTTTTTTTCAGATGCAGGGTGAAAAAATATGGGAAAAGTGATCAGCTGAGGTTTTTTTTTTTTTTTTTTTTTTTTTTTTACAATTCCCACCGCCCAATCTCCATATCCCACCCTCTCCCCCGATAGCTTTCCCATTCTCTATCCCTCTGGGAGCATGGACCCAGGGTCATTGAGGGTTGCAGAAGGTAGAAGGTCTGGCTTCTGTAATTGCTTCCTCGCTGAACATGGGCGTTGACTGGTCGGTCCATACTCCCAGTCTGCCTCTCTCTTTCCCTAGTAGGATGGGTCTCTGGGGAAGCTGAGCTCCAGGACACATTGGTGGTGTCTTCAATCCAGGGAAGTCTGGCCGGCATCCTGATGATACCTGGAACCTGGTGACTGAAAAGAGAGTTAACATACAAAGCCAAACAAATTGTTGAGCAATCATGGACCCAAAGCTTGGAAAAGTGGAGAGGAAGTATTAGGGAGGTACTCACTGCAAACTCTAGTATACTTCTGCTTTCTTACTTTGGTGCCATACTCCAAACTCAGTCAATTTCTGCTTTGCGTTTCTACTTCTTTTTTTTTTTTTTTTTTTTACATGCTTAACATTCCCCAGATTCCCATTTAGCAATACAACCCCCACTATTTCATTCATCATTTTTCATGGACCTGTATTCTCCCCACCTACCCACCCACCCCAGAGTCTTTTACTTTGGTGTAATACTCCAATTCCATTTCAGGTTCGACTTGTGTTTTCTTTTCTAATCTTGTTTTTCAACTTCGGCCTGAGAGTGAGATCATCCCATATTCATCCTTCTGTTTCTGACTTGTTTCACTCAACATGATTTTTTCAAGGTCCATCCAAGATCGGCTGAAAACGGTGAAGTCACCATTTTTTACAGCTGAGTAGTATTCCATTGTGTATATATACCACAACTTGCTCAGCCACTCATCTGTTGTTGGACACCTGGGTTGCTTCCAGGTTTTGGCTATTACAAATTGTGCTGCCAAGAACATATGTGTACACAGATCTTTTTGGATGGATGTGTTGGGTTCCTTAGGATATATCCCCAGGAGGGGAATTGCAGGGTCATAGGGTAGGTCCATTTCTAGCCTTCTGAGAGTTCTCCAGACTGTTCTCCACAGAGGTTGGACCAATTGACATTCCCACCAGCAGTGCAGGAGGGTTCCTTTGACCCCACATCCTCTCCAGCATTTGCTGCTGTTACCTTTTCTGATGTGTGACATTCTCACAGGAGTGAAGTGATATCTCATTGTTGTCTTGATTTGCATTTCTCTGACAATCAGAGACTTGGAGCATTTTTTCATGTGTTTCTCGGCCTTTTGGATCTCTTCTGTGGTGAATATTCTGTCCAATTCCTCCCCCCATTTTTGGATGGGGTTATTTGTTGTCTTGTTGTTGAGTCTGGTAAGCTCTTTATATATGTTGGTTATTAAACTCTTATCTGATGTATGGCATGTAAAGATCTTCTCCCATTCTGTGAGGGGTCTCTTGATTTGGGTAGTGGTTTCTTTTGCTGTGAAGAAGCTTTTTAATTTGATGTAGTCCCATAGGTTTATACTTGCCTTAGTCTTCCTTGTAATTGGATTCGTTTCATTGAAAATGTCTTTAAAATTTATGCGGAAAAAAGTTCTTCCAATATTTTCCTCTAAGTATCTGATAGTTTCTGGTCTAACATCCAAGTCCTTGATCCACTTGGAATTTACTTTTGTATTTGGTGAAACACAGTGATTCAGCTTCATTCTTCTGCATGTTTCAACCCATTGTTTCCAACACCATTTGTTGAAGAGACTCTGCTTTCCCCATGTAATAGTCTGGGCCCCTTTGTCAAAGATTAGATGTCCATAGGTGTGGGGCCTCATTTCTGGGCTCTCAATTCTATTCCACTGGTCAGTGTGTCTGTTCATGTTCCAGTACCAAGCAGTTTTGATGACAATGGCCCTATAATATAGTTTGAGATCTGGCAGTGTGATGCCTCCGGTTCTGTTCTTTTTTCTCAAGATTGTTTAGGCAATTCTAGGTCTTTTCTGGTTCCAGATAAATATTTGTAGCATTTGTTCTATTCTCCTAAAAAATGTGCTTGGGATCTTGATGGGGATAGCATTAAATTTGTAGATGGCTCTGGGTAATATATTCATTTTGATGATGTTAATTCTTTCAACCCATGAGCATGGAATATCTTTCCACTTCTTTGTGTCTTTTTCAATTTCTTTGAGTAGTGACTCATAATTTTCAGTATACAAGTCTTTCACTTCTTTGGTTAGGTTTATTCCTAGATATTTTATTGTTTTTGTTGCTATAGAAAAAGGAACTGATTTCTGGATTTCAATTTCTTCTAACTTAGTATTTGCATAGAGGATGCCACTGACTTTTGAATGTTAATTTTATAGCCTGACACATTACTGTATTGCCTGATGATTTCCAAAAGCTTCTTGCTAGATTCCTTAGGTTTTTCCATGTATACTATCATGTCATCTGCAAATAAGGAGAGTTTGACTTCTTCTCTTCCAATCTGTATTCCTTTAATTCCTTGCTCCTGCCTGATTGCTATGGCAAGAACTTCCAACACTATGTTGAATAGTAATGGTGATAGTGGGCAGCCCTGTCTAGTACCTGATCTGAGGGGAAATGCTTCCAGTTTTTCACCATTGAGTATGATGTTGGCTGTAGGTTTGCTATATAGAGACTCCACTATCTTCAGGAATTTTCCATCTATTCCTATTTTTTGTAGTGTTTTGATCATAAAGGGATGTTGTATTTTGTCAAAGGCTTTCTCTGCATCTATTGATATGACCATGTGGTTTTTGGTCTTGCTTTTGTTGATGTGGTGGATCACATTGATTGATTTACGTATATTAAACCAACCTTGCATGCCTGGGATAAACCCCACTTGGTCATGATGAACAATCTTTTTGATATACTGCTGTATCCGGTTGGCTAGAATTTTGTTCAATATTTTCGCATCTATGTTCATCAGAGATATTGGTCTGTAGTTTTCTTTTTGGGTTGTGTCCCTGTCTGCTTTTGGTATCAGGGTGATGTTGGCTTCATAGAAGCTGGCAGGGAGTATTCCAGTGTCTTCAATCTTCTGGAAGACTTTTAAAAGTAGAGGTATTAGTTCTTCTTTGAAAGTTTTGTAGAATTCATTTGTAAAACCATCTGGTCCAGGACTTTTATTTTTGGGAAGATTTTTGATAACTGTTTCAATTTCATTAGCTGTGATGGGCCTGTTCATGTTATCCACTTCCTCTTTACTTAGTTTTGGAAGTTGGTAGGTATCTAGGAAATCATTCATTTCTTCCAGGTTCTTTAACTTGGTGGCATATAGTTGTTCATAGAAGCCTCGCATGATATGTTGAATTTCTGCAGTGTCTGTTGTGATTTCTCCTCTTTCATTTACTATCAGATTTATTTGGGTCTTCTCCCTTTTTTGTTTTGTGAGTCTGGCTAAAGGTTTGTCAATTTTGTTCACTCTTTCGAAGAACCAACATTTACTTTCATTGATCTTTTGTAAGGTTTTCCTATTCTCAATGTTATTTATTTCTGCCCTAACTTTAGTAATTTCTGTCCTTCTGGTTGCTTTAGGGTTCCTTTGTTGTTCTTCTTCTAGGTCTTTAAGATGTGCAATCAGGCTGTTTATTTGTGCCTTTTCTTGTTTCCTAATGTGTGCTTGTATAGCTATGAACTTCCCTCTTAGGACTGCTTTAGCTGTGTCCCAAATATTTTGATAGCTTGTGTCTTCATTTTCATTGAACTCTCGAAACATTTTGATTTCTTCCTTGATTTCCTCTTTGACCCAGAAGTTGTTAAGAAGTGTACTGTTGAGCTTCCACATTTTGGCACTGTTACTAATCTTTTGTTGATTGTTAAGTGTTAGTTTAATTCCACTGTGGTCTGAGAAGATGCTTGGGATGATTTCAGTGCTCTTGAATAGGCTGATGCTGTCTTTGTGGCCTAACATATGGTCTATCCTTGAGAATGATCCATGTGGATTTGAGTAAAATGTGTATTCCAGTTTCTTGGGATGAATGACTCTGAAAATGTCCAATAGTTCTAGTTTATCTATCTCTTCATTTAGCTCCCTTATGTCTTTACTGATTTTCTTCCTGGATGATCTGTCAAGTTGAGATAGTGGGGTGTTGAAGTCCCCTACTATGATTGTGTTACTGTTAATATATTGCTGTAGCTCTTTCAGTAGAAGTTTGATGTATTTAGATGGTTTCTCATTGGGTGCATAGATATTAATAATTGTTAAGTCCTCTTGATTGACTGATCCTCTGAGCATTAAGTAGTGTCCATTCCTATCTTTTTTAATCTTATGTATTTTAAAGTCTATCATGTCAGATATGAGAATAGCTGTTCCTGCCCTTTTTTGTGGGCCATTGGCTTGAATGATAGTTTTCTATCCTTTCACTTTAAGTCTGTGTTTGTCTTGTTGCTTTAGGTGAGTTTCCTGTAGACAACATATTGTTGGGTTGTGTTTTCTGATCCATCTTCCTACTCTGTGTCTTTTAATAGGTGAATTAAGGCCATTCACATTTATTGATATCAAAGATTGAAGATATTTTAACGCCATTCTTGTAGAGTTTTAGAGTGTTTTGATATATGTTCTATTTGTGGTGTTCTGGTTGTTTATAGGAAACCTTTCAGAACTTCTTTCAAGGCAGGCTTGGTGATGGTTGCTTCCTTCAACTGTTGCTTGTCTGAGAAGGTTTTGATGCTTCCATCTAGTCTGAATGACAATCTAGCAGGATATAGTATTCTTGGCTGAAAGCCTTTCTCATTGAGCACTCGATAGATATCTTGCCATTCTCTTCTGGCCTGTAGTGTTTGTATGGAGAAGTCTGCTGCTAATCTTATGGGTTTTCCTTTGTAGGTGACTCTTTGTTTTTCTCTTGCAGCCTTGAGGATCCTTTCTTTATCCTTATTCCTTTCCAATCTAAGTATGACATGTCTTGGTGTCTTTAGGTCTGGGTTAATTCTGTTTGGGACCCTCTGGGCTTCTCGAATCTTTATGTCTTTGGTGTTGTCTAGACTAGAGAAATTTTCAGCTATTATGGCCTGGAGAACACTTTCTTCCTCCCCTTCTCTTTCTTCCTCTGGTAAGCCAATAATGTGTATATTGTTTCTTTTGAAGTCATCCCATAGGACTCTGTTGTTGTTTTCAGCATCTCTTAATCTCTTTTTGAGATCTCTTACTTCTTTATTAGTTGTCTCTAATTCATCTTCAATCTTGCTAATTCTGTCTTCAGCCTCATTGATTCTATTCTCTCTGCCCTCTACTGCTTTCTGGAGTTCATCTATTTTGTTGCCCTGCTCTGATACTGTTTTAGCTTGTTCAGCTAGTTGCCTTCTTAGCTCAGCAATTTCAGCTTTCAGCTCTCTAATAACCATGAGATTATTAGAATTTTCTTCCATATTCTCATTTGTTGTTCCTGCAGTTCTGATTACAATTTTTTCAAATTCTTTACTCACTCCTGTTATTATTTCCTTAGCTAATGTTTGGATGTTGAACTCGTTGTTTTGTGCTTCACCCTCTGGAGGACTTTTAGCTGGACTCTTGTCCTGGTTCGAGTCTCCAATATTTTTTCTTGTTGTTTTAACCATTTTATATAAGTTAACAGTTTTTTCAATCCCTGAGTTGGAGTTCAGTGGTGTAAAAGCCTTTTTTTTTTTTCCCCTGTAGGCTATGGTAGCCTGAGGGCTTTTAAACTATCAATAGGCTTCTTGGCTTAATCAATGACTCCTGACCAAGAGATAAAGCAGGGTGTGGCAGAGATAATCCAGTGGTTATGCAAAGAGACTTTCACAGCCCTTCAGCTATGCCACCGAGGTATAGGTCTTCTCCTGAGTTTCCCGGTTAGATCTCTGTGCCCTGGTGTCCCTCCCTGTTGCTGCTCCAGATTCTGAGGGTAGTAGCAATGGAGACTCAGAGTTGTACTTGGTGAGTCTCTTGGGAGTCCTTTCCTCCCTTCAGCTGTCCCCTTGTTGGTGGAGCAGACTGGAAGTGGTGTCTCCACTGACAAACTGTCGAACTGTTAGCAGTCACTTAATCTCTCCTTAGGCCCCTCTCTCCTCTCTGTCACCAGCCACGCGTGTTTGTACTCACGGGTGATTTACTGGGTTTCTGTGGTCATTCTAGTCCTGTCTTGTTTCAGTCCGGGTGGTCTCCTTTGGTATTCCTAGTTGATCCGGGAGAGGAGAGGAGAGGAGAGAAAGCGATCTGCTGCTCGTAGCTCCGCCTCCGGAAGTCGAATCCAACACTCCCTTTCTAAATATCTGAGGTTTTTTTTTAATTTTTAATATTTATTTATTTATTTTCCCTTTTGTTGCCCTTGTTTTTTATTATTGTAGTTATTATTGAAGTCGTCATTGTTGGATAGGACAGAGAGAAATCTAGAGAGGAGAGGAAGACAGAGAGGGGGAGAAAAATACATCTACAGACCTGCTTCACCGTCTGTGAAGCAATGCCCCTGCAGGTGGGGAGCCAGGGCTTCAACCCGGATCCTTCCACCTGTCCTTCCTTGCACTTCACATCACGTGTGCTTAACCCACTGCGCTACCACCTGACTCCCAATAAGTTGAGCTTTTGATGCTAAAGAGTACTGCCTCTTATTGGGGGGGAGGGATACATATGTGAGGACCTGGGCTCAAACCCTCCAATCCCCAGCTGTAGGAGGGATGTTCAGGCGCAGTGGGCAGACTATAGAAGTAGTCCTTCTTACTTCTTCCCATTTCTCTCTGTCTATATCTTAATTAAAAACTAAATGTGTAAGAATAAAAAAGACACCTAGGAGGAATGGAGTTGCTGTGCAGGCATAAAACCCCAGCAAAAATCCTTGTGGCAATAAATAAATAAACAAATAAATGGGGGGCGGGCAGTAGTGCAGAGGGTTAAGTGCACATGGCCCAAAGCTCAAACACCGGGGTAAGGACTCCGGTTCGAGCCTCGGCTCTCCACCTGCAGAGAGGTCATTTCACAAGCTGTGAAGCAGGTCTGCAGGTGTTTATCTTTCCCCACTCTCTGTCTTCCCCATCTCTCTCAATTTCTCTCTGTCCTATCCAACAACAATGACAACAATAACAACAACAATAAACAACAAGGATAACAAAAGGGGAAAAAATAGCCTCCAGGAGCAATGGGTTTGTAGTGTTGGCACAGAGCTCTGGTGATAACCCTGGAGGCAAAAAGGAAAAAAAAAAGCCAAGGAGAAAAGGTTAACATTGAAGCACAAGATTCATCTCTAAATATACAACTGATTTCACAAATTGTTGAGGAAGAGATGAAAAACATGGGTCAAGACTAATTTTAAGACTAGATTAGGCATAGTGATAACTGACTACAACTAAGCATACAAATACAAGCTTTATAATATTTCTTATATGGAAAATAAAACCATAACCCTGATGGAATGGAGAACTGCCACACATACAACATGCTTCAAACAAGGCAGCCCTGATGCTGTCAGGTGAGGGTAAGGATATGGAGCCTGTCCCGGAACCTACTGGCCTCATCCTGCTTGATTACCGCAAGTCCAGTGATGAGCCCTTCAAGCACAGCTTCTTCCTCTGTGAAGTGGATTCATGTTGGTACTGCTCTCAGGTAGCAGGAAAATAAACTATTTTGGCCCTTGGTAAGGACTCCACAACTAATCTCTCTTGTGATCATTTTTGCAGTCTTCTCCCTGGGGGGTGGGGAGTGATGGACAATAGGCACAGGAGAGGGAGGAGGGGACTAGAGTCCAGACACCTCTGCAGATGGTGTTGAGGGACAGAGCAGAGCTATTTCTAGGGTATTGGAGCTTCCAGTTCTTGGTCTCCTGCCCTTCTATAAACATGGAAGGTGCACTCTCCAGTTCTCCCCAGCTGCTTCCTCTTCCAGGTATGACCTTGGAAAGGGGAAAAGACAATGAGCTCCAAATACACCTATCCAAAGAGATCTGTGTGCACATATGTTCATAGCAGAACAATTTGTAATAGTCAAAACCTGGAAGCAACCCAGGTGTCCAACAACAGATAAGTGGCTGAGCAAGTTGTGCTCTTTATACACAATGGAATACTACTCAGCTATTAAAAATGGTAAATTCACCATCTTCACCTCATCTTGGATGTAGTTTGAAGGAATTATGTTAAGTGAGATAAGCCATAAAGAAAAGGATGAATATGGGGTGATCCCACTCATAGACTGAAACTGAAAAATAATAACAGAAGAGAAAACACAAAGCAGAACTAGGACTGGAGTTGGTGTATAACAACAAAGTAAAAGACTCTGGGGTTGGGTTGAGGGAGGAATCAGGTCCAGGAATAGGCTGAGGTGGACCTATTGGGGTTTAAATTGTTATGTGGAAAACTGAGAAAAAAAAAAAAGATGACCATGAGTTGTCAACAAAAGTCAGACATACCTTCCAGAGGTGGGGCTACAGAGCAGCAGCAGCTGTGTTTCTCTCCTCTCCTCTCCCAGGTCAACTAGGAATACCAAAGGAGACCTCCTGGGACCACAACAAGCAGGACTAGAATGACTTCAGGAACCCACCAAACCACCAGTGAGTACAAACACGTGGGGCTCATGGACAGGGAGGAGCCTAAGGAGAGACTGAGTGGCTGGTAACAGTCCAGCAGTTAACCAGTTGAGGTACCACCTCCAGTCTGTTTTACCAACAAAAAAACTGCTGAAGGGAGGAGAGGACTCCCCTAAGACTCACCAAATGCAACTTTTAGCCTCCATTGCTACTGCCCTCAGAGTCTGGAGCAGCAGGAGGGAGGCTCTGTGCTGACATCTGGGCACAGAAAACTGACCAGGAAACTCAGGAGAAGAGCTACACCTTGGTGGCCTAGCAGTGGGGCTGTACTGTGAGAGCCGTTTCACATTGTTCTCCTGATGAGATGAGAACATGGTGAATAATTGCCTCAGAACCTACAGACTATAAATGGGACTTGTTTAGCAACTCATTGGGCCCATCAGTGCTGCCCAGCTTGGCAGAGAGGATGAATTAAGTCTGGTGCTTTGGATCCTTGTGGTGTGAGAGTCTCTTTGCATAACCACTGTGCAATCTAACCCTCCCCCCCCCCCACTTTACCTCTTGGTCAGGAGTAAGTGATTAAGCTAAGAAGCCTACTTATAGTTTAAAAGCCCTCATAGCCTACAGGGAAGAAAAATAACGAGAGGCTTTTAACAGCCTCTGTGCTCCAACTAAGGGATTGAAATAGTATTGAAACAACTGTTAATTCTTTAAGTACCTTATTTAGACACAAGTCAATCCAGGCAAGAGTGATCAGTAATTTGAAAAGTACTGAGAGAGGGAACTCATAACATGCTATATAGAATGATTAAACCAACAAGAAATACTGGAGAAATAAACCAGGACAAGAGTCCAGCTAAAAGCCCACGAAAACTTGAAGCACAAAATAGTGAGGTCAACATTCAAACACTACATAATGAAATAGTCACAGGAGTGAGTAAAGAGTTTAAAATAATTTTCATCAGAAATGCAGAAACAACAAATGAGACTCTGGAAGAAAACACTATCTCAAGGTTATCAGAGAATTGAAAGTTGAAAGAGCTGAGCTAAGAACACAACTAGCTGAACAAGCTAAAACAGTATCAGAACAGGGAAACAAAAACTCCAGACAACAGTAGAGGGGAGACAGAGTAGAATAAATGAGGCTGAAGACAGAATTAGCAAGATCGAGGATGAATTAGAGACAACTAAAAAAGTAAGAGAACTAAAAAAGAGATTAAGAGATAATGAAAACAACACAGAGACCTATGGAATGACTTCAAAAGAAACAATATATGCATTATTGGCTTACCAGAGGAAGAAAGAGAGGGAAGGGAAGAAAGCATTCTTCAGGCCATAATAGCTGAGAACTTCTCTAGTCTAGACAACATCAAAGACATAAAGGTTCAAGCAGTCCAGAGGGTCCCAAACAGAATTGACCCAGACTTAAAGACACCAAGACACATCATATTTAGAATGGGAAGGAATAAGGATTAAGAAAGGATCCTGAAGCCTGCAAGAGAAAAACAAAGAGTTCCCTACAGAGGAAAACCCATAAGATTAGCAGCTAACTTCTCCACACAAACACTACAGGCCAGAAGAGAATGGCAAGATATCTATCAAGTGCTCAATGAGAAAGGCTTTCAACCAAGACTACTGTATCCTGCTAGGCTGTCATTCAGACTAGATGGAGGCATGAAAACCTTCTCAGACAAGCAACAGTTGAAAGAATCAACTATCACCAAGCCTGCCCTGAAAGAAGTTCTGAAATGTCTCCTATAAACAGTCAGACCACCATAAATATGCCATATATCAGAACACTCTAAAAATCTATAATAATGGCATCAAAATGTCTTTAATCCATGATGTCAATAGATGTCAATGGCCTGAATTCACCTATTATAAGGCACAGAGTAGGAAGATGGATCAGAAAACACAACCCAACAATATGTTATCTACAGGAAACCCACCTAACTCAACAAGATAAACACAGACCAAAAGTGAAAGGACAGAAAACTATCATACAAGCCAATGGCCCACAGAAAGGGGCAGGATCTCATATCTGATATGATAGACTTTAAAAATCAGTAAAAGTAAAAAAGATAGTAATGGACACTACTTAATGCTCAGAGGATCAGCCAATCAAGAGAACTTAACAATTATTAACATCTATGCACCCACTGAGAAGCCATCTAAATATATCAAACATCTACTGAAAGAGCTACAGCAATATATTAACAGCAACACAGTCATAGTAGGGAATGTCAAAACCCCACTCTCTCAACTTAACAGATCATCCAGGTAGGAAACCAATATATAAATGAGGGAGCTAAATGAAGAGCTAGATAAACTAGAACTATTGGACATTTTCAGAATCATTCACCAGAAGAAGCTGGAATAAACATTCTACTCAAGTCTACATGGGTCATTCTCAAGGATAGCCCATATGTTAGACCACAAAGATAGCATCAGCAGATTAAAGAACACTGAAATCATCCCAAGCTTCTTCTCAGACCACAGTGGAATTAAACTAACACTTAACAATCAACAAAAGATTAGTAATAGTCCAAAAATGTGGAAGCTCAACAGTATACTCCTTAACAACTACTGGGTCAAAGAGGAAACCAAGGAAGAAATCACAATGTTTCGAGACTTCAATGAAAATGAAGACACAAGCTATCAAAATATTTGCGACACAGCTAAGGCAGTACTGAGTGGGAAGTTCATAGCCATACAAGCACACATTAGGAGACAAGAAAAAAGCACAAATAAACAACCTGATTGCACATCTTAAAGACCTAGAAGAAGAAGAACAAAGAAAGCCTAAAGCAACCAGAAGGACAGAAATCACTAAAGTTAGGGCAGATGTAAATAACATTGAAAATAAGTAAACGATACAAAAGATCAACGAAAGTAAGTGTTGGTTCTTTGAAAGAGTGAACAAAATCAACAAACCTTTAGCCAGACTCACAAAACAAAAAAGGGAGAAGACCCAAATAAATCGGATAGTGAATGAAAGAGGAGATATCACAACAGACACTGCAGAAATTCAACATATCATGCGAGGCTTCTATGAACAACTCTTTGCCACCAAGCTAGAGAACCTGGAAGAAATGGGTGATTTCCTGCACACCTATGAACATCCAAAATTAAGTAAAGTGGAACTAGATAACATGAACAGGCCTATCACAGCTAATAAAATTGAAACAGTTATCAAAAATAAAAATCCTGGACCAGATGGTTTTATAAATGAATTCTTTTTTCAAAAATATTTATTTATTCCCTTTTGTTGCCCTTGTTGTTCTATTGTTTTAGTTATTATTGTTGTTGTTATTGATGTCGTTGTTGGATAGGAAAGAGAGAAATAGAGAGAGGATGGGAAGACAGAGAGGGGGAGAGAAAGATAGACCTGCAGACCGGCTTCACCACTTGTGAAGCAACTCCTGTGTAGGTGGATAGCCAAGGGGCTCAAACTGGTCCTTGCGCTTGGCACCAGCTGCACTTAACCCGCTGCACTACCACCCAACTCCCTACAAATGAATTCTACAAAACCTTCAAGGAAGAATTAATACGTCTACTTTTAAAAGTCTTCTAGAAGATTGAAGACACAGAAATACTCCCTTCCAGCTTCTATGAAGCCAGAATCACTCTGACACCAAAAGCAGACAGGGACACAACCCAAAAAGAAAACTACAGACCAATATCTCTGATGAACATAGACACTAAAATATTGAACAAAATTCTAGCCAACTGGATACAGCAGTATATTAAAAAGATTGTTTATCATGACCAAGTGGGGATTATCCCAGTGATGCAAGGTTGGTTTAATACATGTAAATGAATCAACATGATCTATCACATCAATAAAAGCAAGACCAAAAGCCACATGATCATATCAATAGATGCAGAGAAAGCCTTTGACAAAATACAACATCCCTTTATGATCAAAACACTATAAAAATGGGATTAGATTGAAAATTCATCAAGAATTTTCTATATATAACAAATCTATAGCCAACGTCATACTCAATGGTGAAAAACTGGAAACATTTCCACTCAGATCAGGTACTAGACAGGGCTGCCCACTATCACCGTTACTATTCAACATAGTGTTGGAAGTTCTTGCCATAGCAATCAGGCAGGCGCAAGGAATTAAAGGCATACAGATTGGAAGAGAAGAAGTCAGACTCTTGCTATTTGCAGATGACATGATAGTATTCATAGAAAAACCTAAGGAATCCAGCAAGAAGCTTTTGGAAATCATCAGGCAATACAGTAAGGTGTCAGGCTACAAAATTAACATACAAGAGTCAGTGGCATTCCTCTATGCAAACACTAAATTGGAAGCAGATTAAATCAAGAAATCAATTCTTTTTACTATAGCAACAAAAACAATAAAATATTTAGGAATAAGCCTAACCAAAGAAGTTGAAGTCCTGTATACTAAAAATTATATTATTCAAGGAAATAGAAAAAGACACAAAGAAGTAGAAAGATATTCAATATTCATTGGCTGGAAGAATTAACATCATTAAAATGAATATACTACCCAAAGCTATGTACATACCCAAAGCTATGTACAGATGATATCCCCATCAAGATCCTAACCATAATTTTTAGGAGAATAGAACAAATGCTACAAATGTTTATCTGGAACCAATAAGACCTCAAATTGCAAAAACAATCTTCAGAAGAAAGAACAGAACTGGAGGCATCACACTCCCAGATCTCAGATTGTATTATAGGGCCATTGTCATCAAAACTGCTTGGTACTGGAACATGAACAGACACACTGACCAGTGGAATAGAACTGAGAGCCCAGAAGTAAGCCCCCACACCTATGGAAATCTAATCTTTGACAAAAGTGGGGAAAGCAGAGTCTCTTCAACAAATGGTGTTGAAAAAAATAGGTTGAAACATGCAGAAGAATGAAACTGAACCACTACATTTCACCAAACACAAAATTAAAATCCAAGTGGATCAAAGCCATGGATGTTACAACAGAAACTATGAGATACTTAGAGGGAAATATTGTCAGAACTCTTTTCTGCATAAATTTTAAATATATCTTCAAAGAAATGAATCCAATTACAAAGAAGACTCAGACAAGTATAAACCTATGGAACTACATCAAATTAAAAAACTTCTGCACAGCAAAAGAAACCAATACCCAAACCAATAGAACCCTCACAGAATGGGAAAAGATCTTTACATGCCATACATCAGACAAGAGGCTAATAATCAAAATATATAAAAAGCTTGCCAAACTTAACAACAAGAAAACAAATGACCCCATCCAATAATGGAGAGAGGACATGGACAGAATATTCACCATAGAAGAGATCCAAAAGGCCAAGAAACATATGAAAAAATGCTCCAAGTCTTTGAGTGTCAGAGAAATGCAAATAAAGACAACAATGAGATACCACTTCACTCCTGTGAGAATGTCATACATCAGAAAAGGTAACAGCAGCAAATGCTGGAGAGGTTGGGGAGTCAAAGAAACCCTTCTGCACTGCAGATGGGAATGTAAATTGGTCTAACTACTGTGGAGAACAGTCTGGAGAACTCTCAGAAGGCTATAAATGGACCTACCCTATGATCCTGCAATTCCTTTCCTGGGGATTTATCCTAAGGAATCCTACACACCCATCCAAAAAGATCCGTGTACACATATGTTCTTAGCAGCACAATTTGTAATAGCCAAAACCTGGAAGCAACCTAGGTGTCCAATAATAGATGAATGGCTGAGCAATTTGTGCTCTTTATACACAATGGAATACTACTTAACTATTAAAAATGGTGACTTCACCATTTTCAGCCCATCTTGGGTGGAGCTTGAAGAAATAATGTTAAGTGAAATAAGTCAGAAACAGAAGGATGAATATGGGATGATCTCACTCTCAGGCAGAAGTTGAATAACAAGATCAGAAGCAAAACCACAAGTAGAACCTGAACTGTAGTTGGTATATTGCACCAAAGTAAAAGACTGTAGGTTGTGGGGGGAAGAGTACAGGTCCTGGAAAAGGATAACAGAGGACCTATTGGGAGTTGTATTGTATGTGGAAAATTGAGAAATGTTATGCCTGTACAAACTATTTTATTTACTGTTAAATGTAAAACTTTAATTCCATATAAAGAAATTTAAAAAAAAAAAGTCATACAGCCGCTTCCCAGTGTGATCCAAATTTAGACACAGAAGAACAATCCTGAAAATTAGGGAATAGGCATCACAGTGATGGTACTGTTGTCATTTCTATGTTCTTAATATACTTGAAAACTTTCTGAAATCCTGCATTTATTTTATTTATTTATTTGTGAGAATGATACAAAAGAGGGACCAGAGCCCTTCTCAGCTCTTGTTGATAGTGGTGCTGGGGGTGGAACCTGGGGCCTGGAAGCTTCATGTATGAAAGTATTTTGCAGAACCATTATGCTATCTCCTCAGCCCAAGATCCTCCATTAAATATGCCAGCTGTCTGATCAAACAGTATTCATAGTATAACTAACTTACATTTTCACATATTTTTAAGACAAGAATATACAACTAAAAATTTACCAGAATGAGAACACAGAACAAATTCTGGTAAGAGGAATGAATTTTTATTTTCCTGCTGTAAAGGCCTCATTTAGAGGTAGTGATACCAATGTAATACAAAACAAAAACCCTTCCAGGATGCCTGTTAGTTTTATCTCTCCCCCAATGGTCTTCTTAGCGACCTACATTCTCCCCTGAGAAAGTATTGCAGCAGGGGGTTTGTTGCTGTTGTTTGTTTGTTTTGCTGTTGCCATTTATGGACCTTCATTGCTGTGAGCCAACCTTTTCCCATAGAAAGAGACAGTGACAGAGTGAGAAAGGAGAGAGACAGCACCACACCAGAGTTTACATCAGAGCTGGGGCCGGGGCTCACACCTGAGTTTTGCGTATCTCAAAGTAGGTGTGCTCCCTCCCAAGTGAATGATCTTGCTGGTCCTGTAATGGCTTTTTTTTTTTCTTTTCAATATTTTATACTCCAAAATTAGGGGGAAAAAAGAGAGAATGAAATACCTTTCTTAGACTACTCCTAGCCATATAAGCATTGACTATAAACACTCATTAGGAAGTATATAACACTATTATGTTTATAGTGCATTATACATATTAGCAAACTATGGAAGCTTAAAAATGCCAACTGGTAGTCTTGGTTTCCAGCCACTGTGTGAGGGCACTGATCCCTCACCCATAGGTATGCAAATGGAGGCTCCAAAGGTGAGGCCTCTGTAAGGCCCCCAGGCTTTTTTTTTTTTTAAATAGTATTTATTTGTTACTGGATAGAGACAAAGAGAAATTGAGAAAGGAGGGGGAGATAGAGAGGAAGAGAGACAAAGAGACACCTGCAGCCCTGATTCACCACTTGTGAAGCTTTTCCCCTGCAGGTGGGTACGGGGGCTTGAACCTAGGTCCTTATACACTGTAATGTGTGCACTTAACTAGGTGCACCACCAACTGGCCCCAATTTATTTTTTAAATCTTTTTTTAAATAGGTCCCCAGGTTTAATGATCTTTAACCATTACTGACACAGCCCTACTCTCCAAAAGTCCTAGGGTTCTCTCTTCCTCCAGGGAGGGCCAAGAAAATTCCCCCTGAGGACAACTGTCTATTTCAGGATTTCTATTCTGGACAGAGGAGATGCATGCCCTACCCTCAGGCCTCGTGCATCACCTCAGAACTAATGATAGACTTTGAAAAATGAGACTCTCACCCTCCCACTGGGCAAAGTTCTCCCTCAGGTGGCTGAGGTTCTGGCTATGTGTGTGTGTGTGTGGGGGGGGGGGGGGCAGGGTGCTGCACAGAGCAAAGCAAGCCACTGCTGCCGGGTCCTGGGGTGTGATAGGGATACTGTGCCTTTATCCAAGTTCCTGAAGTCTCTGCTTGACTTTCTGTCCTCCCTGTGCCTTGTTAAAGCCCTTGCTGCTCACACAGGCTTAACAGATTCTGGCTGTTGCAGCCTGGAAGACCACCTGGTCATCATCCCTGAGATTCACTGAGCTGCCCAGATGTGCTTTCCTGAGGAGGAAGTGTCTATGCCTGGGGGAGAGCAAGCACAGGCTGTAGTCTGTCCTCCTGTCCTGAGGGTAGGGCCAGGCTTTGGTTTCACAGTGAGGGAGGAGGCAATGAGATAGAGGACACATGAAGTCACACTGTGCGGGCAGGGATTTGCCCAGAATAAACACTGGGAATTTCTTTCTTTTTTCATTCCTTCCTTCCTTCCTTAACTTCTTTCTTTCTTTCTTTTCTTTTTGTTTTACTGTTTTTTTTTTTATTTATTTTTGGGGAATTAATGTTTTACATTCAACAGTAAATACAATAGTTTGTACATGCATAACATTTCCCAGTTTTCTATATATATATATTTTTATTTCTCTATTGGGGAATTAATGTTTTACATTTGACAGTAAATACAATAGTTTGCACATGCATAACATTTTCCGTATAACAATACAACCAGGTCCTCTGTCAAACTTTTTGGACCTGTATTCTCCCCGCACCCACCCACCCCAGAGTTTTACTTTGGAGCAATACCCCAACTCCAGTTCAGGTTCTACTTGAAACACTGAAATTTTTTTTTCCTAGTCCAATGACTCCTTAAACACAACGTGCACTGCCTGTCTCCTGGTGGTCTTTTTTAGTACTACAACAGCATTCAGGAAATCAGGAAATTAAACATGCTGCTTGGTTTCATTTTTATTTTATTTATTTTATTTTTATTTATTATTAATTTTTTACTAGAGCAATCCAGTTCTGGATTATGATGGATACTGCCAGGGATCAATCACTATGTGCTTTTAATTTCTCTAGTTATGCCTAAAGGTATACCTTCACTTTTTATTTTTTTTTAATTTATGCAGCACAGTAGGGTAAACTCAGGGCCTCATGCATCTATAATACCTCAGAACAGATTCCTGTGTCAAAGTTTTACTTTGAGAGAGAAAGAGAATAGAGGAAGAGAGAGACACAGAGAGAAGCGAGACACCACAGCATTGTACCAGCTTCCATGGAGTTCTCTGGGTGCCGTCCATGGTGCTCCTGAGGGTGCAGGAATATACCCCCAGCCTCTCCGATGTTAAGGCAGAGGTTCTACCCCGTGAGCTCTCTTCAGGCCTCAAGTGTCTTGTCTCTTTATTGTGATATCCATTATGTGTGGGATTGAAAAGGATTTTGCATCTGGCAGTGATGTACCTGGTTGAACATACATGTTACCCTGCATAAGGACCTGGGTTCAAGATCCAGGACCCCACCTACAGAGAGGAAGTTTCATGAGCAGTGAAGCAGGTCTGCAGGTCTCTCTCTCTTTCTCTCTCTCTCTCTCTTCATGTTTGTCTCTTCCCTCCATCTCTCAATTTCTATTAACAATATTGAGTAGAAAGGAAAAAAAATGGCTACTGGGAGCAGTGGATTCCTCATGTAGGTAACAAGCCCCAGGACAATCCTGGTGGGTGGGGCAGGGGGAAGAAAAAGAACTTTAAAGAAGACAATTTTAGGAATTGAGAAAGCCTGAAAACCAGGAAGGGGACTTTAGCATCAAGCTTTACTCCTGGGTATAATTACAAAAAGTAACCAGGGTGGGTGACACAGAAGCTTAGATGGAGACTACAGAGAGTTGCACACACACACACACACATCTGGATGCAAAATTATACCCCTGGAATCTTATAGTTTTTAAAAATCAATGTTGAATCATCAATAATAAAATTATTTTTTAAGAGAAATAAGCCTAAATCCAGGTCATCACTGCCATATTGAGAGGGTTGATGTTACCACGGACAGAAAAAACGCCAGTCCTCATCACAGGGGGTTTAGAGTGTAAGGTGGACTTTAGTTTTACAAAGGGATCTATCTGGGTTTACTGGAGTCACTGAAACCTCTGATTCCCTTGATAACCATAGGAGAGAACATGAATTTAGTTCACAAGTATTGCCTAACCTTGAATAGTGGTGGATTCCCCAGAGAACAGAAACCATTTCAATTCTCATAATGGCTCACACTTGGATAGAGCTAGGATTTTATAAAGGGACACATTCAGTCTCCTCTGGAGTCAGGGAGGGATCATTCTCTTCTCCGTTGAATGAATCCAGGGCTATTATTATGAACCCCAAATCACAGGTATTAGTCACATAATTGGGAGTATTGGATATATTCCAGACAGACCTATATAATGTCTTTCAAGCCTCTTTTTAAGGGATTTTGAGCTAGGTATGATAAGGGATCATGTCCAGAGACCTCCTACGCCAGAGATGACTTAGCCTCCCCTTGTTAAGTCAAGTTTGAAAACTTTACTATGACCCTCACCATAATTGGTGATCTGAGGATATCCCAGAGAGGTAGAAGTCATTTCACTTCTCCTTATAAGAAACTTGGAATTTAGACATGTCAAGGGATGCATCTGGAGACTTCTGGGGGCCAGAGAAAGCATTTTACACAAAAACAGGACATAGGACCTTTCAAGAAACTTAAATCCTGCCAATTAGGTGCCATATTGACAACTTAGCAATACCGCAGACTAATAGAATCCATTTCAATCCTACTTACAAGGGATCAGAACTTAAGAATATGACTAGGATTTTGTAAGTGGACACATATAGACCTCCAGTTTTAGGGAAGGATCTCTTCTGCTTAACCAAGGGCAGGGGACACTACCACGAACTATAAATTCCCAGTGTCAACAGCCATACTCTGTGAGATCTCATTTCAACCTTCCACATTCACCTTCCTAGTCTATAATTACTATGACTAGAATTTTATGAGAAGACACATCAGTGAACCTGGGAAGAGTTACACATCACTCCTACCCCCAATAAACGAGAACTTAAAGGCATCTAAATGTCTGTCAACAGATGGAGAACAAAGATGTGACTTATAAATTATGAAATATTACATATAGACACACAATAGCATTCAGCCATGAGAAAGGAAACTCTGCCATTTGCAACAACACATATGGATCTTGAGGGCATTATGCTAAATATAAGAAATCAAACCAAGAAAGACAGATATTGTATGACTTCACATTTATGTGGAATCTTGGAAGGAAGAGCTTGTAAAACACGTAGATGGAGTGGTTACCAGAGTCTGGAATGAAAGGAAATAAGGTGGACTGTTGAAAAATGAAAACTAGTGGGGAAAAAAGTAGGTAACTATGAAGCTTCTACACAACAAAGTTCTATGAATCCATACACAATACTATATTGTATACTTCCACACTGCTAAAGCTTACTTTTTAATGTTCTCACTATTTTATTGTCCTGAGGTGTCAAGTTCAGTCTCCCACACCATAAGCCAGAGCTGAGCAGTGATCTGGTCTCTCTGTATCTCTCTCATCCAAATAAAACAAATACAATATTTTTTTAAATTGATAATTATGTGACATGTTAAAAGTGTAATACAGTGTGCTATCTATATTGCAACATATAAACCATGAATTCAGTTAAATCTATCCAGTGCCATTTGTTAATTATATCTCAGTAATAAAATAAAGTCCCCAAACTGAAATGATAGTCGTCTTCTACTAGAGTGTGCAATTTAATAGAAAAAAAAGCAGTGAGGCAGCCCTTGAATGGGCATGCCTTTCAGTGTCTGAGCCATTTTGGATGACTTGTGTGAGTGTAGATGGACAGTCTAAACTCTTCTGTAGCTGGCCTAGGAGCAAGAGGCTACTGTCAGGACTCATCAATGGCATGCAGACAGACCTTAATCTTAGGAGCAAGGCTGTGGTATGTTCCTAGCTGGTGTTCAGGGATACCAGTTTAGGTGCTTACTTTCTAAGTTAAGTGTCTGACAGATGGAATTCCATGGATATTCAATGAAGAAGTGAGACTGAAGTTCAAATGCACCTTACTCCCGGTTATTACTAGAGAGTAGCTCCTGAGCAAAGCTCTCAGCAGGAATCAAAGTCATGGTCCC